>NW_023615645.1:0-45000 GCF_013339695.2 Rhipicephalus sanguineus
TTGTCTGATATTTCTTAATTTCTTTTCCTCTTCGCCCCTGAATTCGATCCCAGCTCATTTGAACAACACCCCATGCAGCGTCGAACTAAGGCCCCCTATCACACTCAGATTCATTTCCCAGAAAACACGTTCACACAGGAAGACAGACGACAATGTTCATCTAGGGTCCTTAATAGTATACCATTGTGTCATGAACGTGAAGTGTACATGCGTAAGATTCCGCCCCTTCACTCTTCATCATCAACACCGTAAATCTATATATACAATTCTCATGTTGTGGCAGCCTATACAGAACGCATTATTGATCAGGCCGAGTTCTATGTATTTTACGTAAATTAATCATACATATATATCTTCAATATTAACGCTCCTGCATTTGATGTCCAAGGGACTGAGCAAGTACACACTGCTCCCAAGCTTCAGTAACATCACGAGAGCCGGTCAATACAAAATTATACGGTCGCAAAAGACGCCGTTGTGATGAACCGATCACATGATTAAGACCCTGGCTCCATAAATGTCCCCTAGCCACGCACGTATATCCGAAGCTCCGATAGCAATCCGTGCAACAACCGCAGCGAACTACGCTTACACTGTATAAAGATATACTGTCCTTATCTCGAGACTTCATCGAAATCGCAGTTCAGAAAAGAACGCACACACACACACACAAAAAAAACAACATCGATTGACAGTGGCGATGTTCTGTCTTATTTCTTTTTCACCACCCGTGCTCGCTGACGCGGAAAATACACCGCGTTGCACTCCTTGGCCGTCACTCGCCAATTAGCCGTCCCTATAGCGAAGGCTGCAGAGACGAACATAGCGGGAGGGCTGACTATAGCATAATGGATCATCCCTTCTTCTCTGAGTCGATGATCCTCGACTTCATATTTGTTTTTTGTTATTTCCTTCTCTCCGAATTAACATTTTCACTGTACATCACGTACTGTTTTTGATGCATTGTATTAGAAACGGTCACTGCGCTATTAAGAATAACAACTATAAAACTAGCGTCATTGTTCTGCGGATTGTTTAACACCAAGACACCCTTTGAATATTTCAAGTACATAATAACGACGAAAGATGAGGCGAGAGAAAAGAGACAGAAAAAAAAAAAAGACGGCAGGCATCCCAATCTTTGGATTGAGAACGAATAAAGGCAGTGAGAACAGTGGAGACAGCCAACATTTCATATCATTGAGCCAACACTACATAGCACCATCAGCCTAAATGGCTGGTAATATACGAGTAAATGCGCTAGTCGAATTCGGTCAGTATTTGTCGTCGACGTCACATACCCCGTTGCAGCAAGCGAGGCCTACAAAGGCATTGCCTTCAACAATATGACGCCTTCAGCACCTGTTTACAGTAGTCGTGCGGATGGTGTCGGTATCTTTTTATTTGTATTTCACAGTAAACGGGAGTATTACAATTAACGCACAATATATCTCGGGGACGAAAGTGCCCAAAATATGCATTTTGGACGCTTTCCTAGAGTGTAGCACTGACGATGAGACGAGACTAAAACACACACACACACACACACACACACACACACACACACACACACACACACACACACACACACACACACACACACACACACACACGCACGCACGCACGCACGCACGCACGCACGCACGCACACACGCACACACACACGCACGCACACACACACACACACACACACACACACACACACACACACACACACACACACACACACACACACACACACACACACACACACACACACACACACACACACACACACACACACACACACACAGTCCCTTATAGATTCGCCAAAGACGACTCGAAGCCGAAAGCAATCTTCTTTTTCTTAGTCGATATGTTGATCCTGGCCGCTCCCTCTCCGAAAGCTTCCTGCACCAAACGTAGTTTTGCACTGCCTCCAGGATCGGAGGCTCTGCAAGCTTTCTGCAACTCACATTGTTTTGCAACGCCTCCGTGATAGGCACACCTTTGATCAGGAGACGATGTCATGTGATGACGTGACAAATTTTGGCGACCGGTGAGAAGATGATGACGTCATAAGGTGACGTCATCACGTGATGATTTTTTGAATCACTCGTGTTGACGCCGACGCCGCGGGACACCAACGCCGACGGTCAAATTTCGCGTTTGAGGAGGCATCTAAGGCTTTCATCTTAATACCGAAAGAATGAGAGCTGGCTTAGATGCATTATGAATGCGAGAACTATAAGAAACAGAGCTTCGGTTGAAAAGAACAAAAAAAATTGGCCGCGTATCTGCGTGCCTCGCTGCAAATTCCGTCGAAAGACGATAGACGAGCGCTGCGTTAGAGTTACTGTATATGCTACCTTTAGGTAGCAGAGTTGCGCATAGGCCTGGCTAGCAACCACATCTATGCGGCGAAGACGTGCTCCGTTTTTGCAGGCGACATGCCTACTGGGTCACCGATCGGCAAGTCTGGCGTGTCGAAGACCGGTGATTAACTTTACTGTGAATGACTAGTGTCAATCCACTTCGCTGCAGCGGCGCGATCGAGAAGTACAAGAATTGACCCGAGCGCCAGCTTCTCCGCAACGCTTGGTTGCTAGCGGCGTTTGGAAGACCGATGCGCAACTCTGCTACCTAAAGGTAGCATATACAGTAACTCTATGCTGCGTGAGATATGGGCGCCATCTCGGGAAACATGAGCTTGTGCAGAGGGTTTCTTTCCTCCGTGGCAGAGGGCTTTCGTCGCCGTGCATAGCGTCGCAATTTCAGCGTAGTCGGATTTTCAGCGCAGCTTAAGAAACTAGGGTCTTTTAATTATGTATCTATGTATCTTCTGTTAAAGCAACACACCACCTAATACTTACCTAGTGTTGTTGCGCCTCCGATATGCGTAATGTTTGCTTTTTGATCGACAATGTACACAAGTATGAATCTAGCCACCTGTTCAAGATGGCTGGGCGTTTGGAAAGTGGTTCGACTTTGGCCGGGTGGCTGAATCAGCTGAATCGGATGACAGACAGACAAACCAGACAGACAGACCAAAATTTCGGCGTTTAAGTTTCCCAAGAAAGACTATCGTAAATGCAAAAAGTTATAAAGGTATAAGAAAATCAAGCAAAGTTACAGGGAATATGTGCAGATGCGAAAAAGTTCATCGACGATTACGATACTGCCTAATGCGAATTCTGAACGCAGCTGTTTAGGTTTTCTTAAAGGGACACTAAAGGCAAATACCAATTTATGTCAGAGTGAAAGCTCAATGTATGACAACTTCTAAAACGGTAATATTATCAACAGCAGTGCCCTACTTACCGAGAAATTAAGCTAAATGTATCACATGATGAGCGCCACGAGTGGGACATTTTCGAAGTGATCCCGATGACGTATGTATGAGAGTCTGCCTACAATAAACCACTAGTAATAAAACTAGCAGCAATAAAAAAAGAACCTTCCGTGCATCAAAAGACGTAATAAAATGCTGTTTGTTCGTTTCCGTCTGGTTCATGGAAAAAAGAACCTCTGTGGCATTGCCATGGGGAACGGCGCGCGTGGTTCAAAGGTTCCGTTTTCGCCGAACTGCACTTCGCCCGGCGCCCTGCTTAGCTCAGGCGGTCGCGTCTCAGTGGTAGTTTCGGGATCGCGTACTGCCACGTGTGTTTTGCGCGCTCGTGAAAGTCGCTCTGACAGGAAGTTCGACAAGATGCCGCATGCAACGACGCTGGCACTACGAGCCCTCAGCAGCATTCCGCGTTTATCGGGGCTCAAGTCGCTGAATTGGAGCCCAGCGTCGCCAGCCAATGTCTCGTTGTCAAGGTCTCCGTCCACATCCATTGCGGTCATTGCGGCAAGCTTCGATGGCTTCGATGGCCACTTTTGCTGCTGTGGGTCCCACTACTTTCGCTCTGCTGCTACTAGTGTCGGCGGCCGCGCAGTAAAGGCGGGCAACGTTGGGCACGGCAGCAGTGACGTATGAAAATCTGATTTCAGGCGGGTGATTTGAAATGCGCTAACGCGATGCGGACCACTAAAACGTGATTTTATTTCAAAATAAGCCCTTCCTTGGCATAAAAGTAGCACTACGAGGTTTCTGGACCGCTATTTCAACAATCAACGCCGACTTAATATTTGCCTTTCATCATCAGCCTGTCTACGCCCACTGCAGGGCAAAGGCCTCTCCCATGTTCCGCCAATCAACCCGGTCCTGTGCTTTCTGCTGCCACGTAATACCTGCAAACTTCTTAATCTCATCTACCCACCTAATTTTCTGTCTCCCCCTCACGCGTTTGCCATCTCTTGGAATCCAGTCAGTTACCCTTAATGACCACCGGTTATCCTGCCGACGTGCTACGTGCCCGGCCCATATCCATTTCTTCTTCTTGATTTCAACTATGATGTCCTTAACCCCCGTTTGTTCCCTGACCCACTCTGCTCTCTTCCTGTCTCTTAAGGTTACACCTATCATTTTCCTTTCCATCGCTTGCTGCGTCGTCCTCAATTTAAGTTGAACCCTCTTTGTAAGTCTCCAGGTTACTGCTCCGTAGGTAAGTACCGGTAAGATGCAGCTGTTATATACCTTCCTCTTGAGGGATAGTGGTAGATTACCATTCATGATTTGAGAATGCTTGCCGAATGAGCCCCAACCCATCCTTATTCTTCTAGTTATTTCACTCTCATGGTTCGGCTCCGCGGTTACTACCTGTCCCAAGTAGACGTACTCCTTTACAACTTCCAGTGTCTCGCCACCTATCGCAAAGTGCTGTTCTCTGCCAAGATTGTTCCACATTACTTTAGTTTTATGCATATTAATTTTCAGACCTACTCTTCTACTTTCCGTATCCAGTTCAGTAATCATGAGCTGCAATTCGTCTCCCGCGTTACTCATCAATGCAATGTCATCAGCGAATCGTAGGTTACTGAGATACTCTCCATTAACTCCTATCCCTAACTCTTCCCAATCTAGAGCCCTGAAAACCTCCTGTAAACACGCGGTGAATAACATTGGAGAGATCGTGTCTCCCTGCCGTACGCCCTTCTTTATTGGGATTCTGTCGCTTTCTTTATGGAGGACTATAGTGCCTTTAGTGTCCCTTTAAAGACGATAGTCTTTCTTGGGGAACTTAAACGCAGAAATTTTGGTCTGTCTGTCTGTCACCCGATTCAGCGACCCGGCCAAAGTTGAATCACCCACCCATCTTGAACTGGTACGGCTGTTCATACTTGTGAACGTTATCGATCAAAACGTAAATATTACGCATATCTGAGGCGCAACATCACTAGGTAAGTATTAGGTGGTGTGTTCATTTAATAGAAAATACATAGATACGCAATTTTAAAGACCCTAGTTTCTTACGCTGCGCTGAAAATGCTGCTGCGCTGAAAATGCGTATGCGCGCCTCTGCACAAGCTCATGTTTCCCGACGTATTGCCAGATGGCGTCCATATCTCACGCAGCGCCTCCTCTATTCGCCGCGAGATCGGGCTACAGGTGGCAGCCCCGTCGCCGCGCTAGTGTGGATGGGCGGTTGTCGGCGCGTATACAAACGCACACAACAGCGCTTTGTTGTGAGCGATTTGACCCGATTTCCGGCAAACAAAATGCATTGACTGCAGCTTTCTAGTAATATGAGCGTTCTTCATTCCCGAATTAATGCACGAAGCGCGCCGACCGTAACTATTACTTGTGAGAGTGGCGCATTCTGCCAACGAATGGGTTGCCCGCCTTCGGCAACAGTCGGCGTTTTCACAATGGATGGCGTTTTCTTGTTGTTTTATTTGCACATGTTTAGCTTGTGTTCTATCTACTATACGCACTGCTGTAGCGCGACTGAATTATTTACTTCTTGTTCATCTGGATACCCCTCAACAAAAAGAAAGCCCGTACTCCTGCACGATGAGTTGAAATAGCACTTTGCGCACTGCGTACTCAAATATTCATCCGCATTTCTTATTCAGTTCTTCATGAAATGTAGGACAGTTGATAGGTTTACTGAGCAAAGCTACGTGGCTGACAGCGCTTTAGCGCTACGGGGACGTTTAACACGCACACGCTTGTTTTTATTCTAGTAACAGTACACAAAAGTAACTGTACAGCACGGAACTTTCTTCGATTGATTATTTGCATGACAGTAATTGAAAAAAGGCCCGGTTATTTCACGGGACCAAAGTACGTTTTTCATGCGAATAATGTCCGCTGCCTTCCGTCAATCTATAACAACGCAGCACCAACGCTCAAGATAATGTAAAGAAAAAAAGGTGTGGCTTCGCGTGAAATTACTACGACCAGGCCCGCAGCCGGGCAAAAAGTCAAGCTTGTCAACAAGTGCCCCCCCCCCCCAATTCCTGGCTACGGGCCTGCCTACGACATAAATGTAAAGTACGCCGTTTGAATTAATTTTGACTATCAGGGCTCTTTAACGCGTACCCTAATCTAAGTACACAGGTGTTTTTGTATAAATATCGCCACAAGTTAAAATTACGCTAGGCAACTCAGTTTTGCGATTTCCGGGTTATTCCATTTTCTGTTATTTTAAGGGGACAATTTAAGTACCGAAGTGTCAGGTGTGACTTGACAGAAATATTTCTGTGTTCTAGCAAAACTTTGCTTTGGCCGAGCTGGTTCATCGTCGAACTTGCTTGGGGCGGCGCTAAGGAACACACGGACAAAGACACATAGTAGACGCCACGGGCGCTGTCCGTGGCGTCTACTATGTGTCTTTGTCCGTGTGTTCCAGCGCTGCCCCAAACAAGTTCGATTTCTGTGTAGTGGGACTAGGACCGTACACAACTAAAGCTCGTCGCGTAACCTATAACGACAGTCCCGAAATTATACACCTAACCACAACGCGCAAGTGCACGAGAGCCTTTTTTATTTACCACTGAGCTGCTAAAAGGCTATATTCACATGAGATTTAATACTTCTCATCTTTAGGGCAACGCCGCACCTTGCAATGCGCTTGGACGACAGAGCGGCACCTACACTGATATTACTCTCGTGAACGGAGGGTACGACGACCACACACAGCACTCTCGACAAGTGCACTCACTTATCTTATTACAGTACATATACAGCCAGTCAAGGCCAAATGCTTCTTCACATCGTGTCAGGCACACGTACGAGCGGTTAAAGTTGAACTAACGCAACGGAACAAACCGCCTTTAGAGGATCTGCATGACGTACGCGCACATGCAAACACAACGTGGCTAGCAGACGACGCATGGAGCAATCCACACTAGGCGCGGTTCAGCCAGAAGCCGTCAGGCGGCGACTCCGCTCGATCTCGCGGCCAATCGTCTTTACACTGCATTTGCAGCGGAGCACGCAGATACGCGGCCATTTTTTTTTTTTTTTTCATTTTGCGATAAGTCGAGGCGCGACTGCCTGGCTAACGGGGAGACCACGGAAAGCGCGTGGGCGCATTCCACAACAGCCGCCACAGAGAAGCCTCCGTTCATGTAGCGCTTTATTTCCATATATGGTATCGGTGGACGCCCTTGCCGCATACCTTAGTGATGACGTCATCGGCAACCACACGACAGCAAGCACTACTGTGGCGCCGCGGGTGGCCGCCACGGAACCTGTCGTCTTTCGTCCTCCGCTGTGCTCCACGTGCGCTGTGCCAGTTACGACGACGCCGACGCCGCTCAACGCAAGAACGGGGCGCCTAAGAGCTGCGCTCTAAAACTTGTTTATTATGGGCTAACTTTGCCCGGAAAACAAAATGCAATATCTAAGACTCCGTTCCACATGCAATGTGCCCCTTCGACCAACGCACCTCTTCTCTCAAGCCTCGCAGGTTGTGGCGTAACCAGAGGGTGGCACACCGGGCCCGTGCCCCGCCCCCCCCCCCCCCCCGATTTCTTTTTCTGCCATAGGACACAGAGCACGAAATGACAATCGACCACACTTACCTGCCCGGACTCCACGTCGGATCAAGGGCGTGTTCCCCCCCCCCCCCCCCCCCCCGAGGTGCGTTTCTGCCTACGCCACTGAAATCAACGTTGACTGAAATCAACCCAGTTTCTCGTGCCTGTGCGCGAGAGGCATGCGTTGCGCTGTCACAAGACGCGCGAGCAGGCATGAGGCGTTGCAGATGCTAACACATGCAGCGGCTCGCTGCGCTCCGCGTTCGCTCTCTTTCTCCTCGTTCTCTCTATCGGTTACGCCGACGGCAGCGACGCCGCTCAACGAAGGAACGGGCGCCTAAGAGCTGTGCTCTAAAAGGTAAGGCTATGTCGGCGCGAACACTATAAGAGAAATTTTCATGGCGTGCGCTGAATAGCTGGTGTCAGGAATAAGCAAGATGAAGAACAGCTGTGTCAAAAAATTCTATTCAGGGGTCATCTCGAATAGCTCCGTGGAAAAATGAAATACTGAACTTACGTTGTACTCAAGGTGTCGATTCAATAGTTTCAGGGGTTACGGCGAACTCATCTGAAAATAATTTCTGTTGTAATAGCTACGGAAAATTCAAAACTGCGTAGTGATGGATACACTTTGTAAACATTCATACCCAGCAATTCCGGACATCGCTTTCAGTTCGCGGTTTTTGGCACCACGTGGCGTACGGACCTTAAAGATTCGTAATTCCCGCTATGACTCCGACAGCGTAGCGGACACAAAGACAGACGACAATATCGGCTTTCACCACCACGCGCGAACCGGCAATCGCCGACTGATAACCGCAACGCATGCGACGAGCGGGCGGCTGCTCAACTGTGAATCAGCACTAGTTTTGTTGCAAAGTGGCTCGGTCCTTCTTCAAGACGGCGGAACCTGGAAAGGGCGTCCTGCCCTTCCTCTCATTTTTCTTTCAATATTTTCCGAGTTTCTTCCATATTTTTCGTCCGATCGTACTGCCGTTGGCCTCCCCTGGTTCCTTTTAAAGTTGGCGAACACGCCTTTTGTCGCTGCCGTGTTTTGAATCACAGAAGCTAATTTTGAGAAATAATACCATCTTAAATTATGATGACGGTCGCGCGTTTCGGACTATGCACACTCAGGCTTGACTTCCCTCATTTTCGTTGACGTCAGTTTACAAACCCATTATATTGTACAACTGGGTGAAAGCGCCAAGCCGTGTGTTACAGTCGCTAACAGACTTCGCTTTTTCGTGTTCAATAAGCGACTCAAATAAGGCACAAATTTATTTGAATAATGAAGATTATTCAGTAGCCTTCGGTGAAGTATTTTAATTAGGCGCCATAGTTTCAACTATGTTGCTTTCCTTTCTCAAACTCATAATAAAATACGCCCTAAATAACTTATGTTCCTAAACACAGTACACAATTTACAGCTCGCCCTCGCCTTTCTTCTCAGTGTTTCTGAAAATGAAATTAAATCGAATAAACTGACAAATCCCACCTCAATGCCTCAATGGATATCTGCTAGTCTGCAGATTTGTGCGAAGTCATGGATTGAAACCAAGCTCTTGCGGCCTTTTTAAAGCAGGAAAAAAACGAAAACCAAAACGTGTTTCTTTACGTGACAACGTACGTTACAGGCCCTTCACGAAATCCATTGAAAACTTTTGTTACATTTTGAAAGTTTTATGTTGCTTATGTAAACAAGGCAACTGCAAGAGTCTCGAAACGCATGTCTTCTTGTTCTCTGTGATGAATGCTTGTTTACCGTGAAAAAAGTGCGTGTTCTTTGCAAAACATTGTTTCGATTGCACCTAAAGTTGTAGATGCCATCTAGCTAAGATTTCAAGAATGATTTTTTTGTAAATTTGTTAATTATAGGAAGAGTTGCAAGATGTTGAACTGTCCTGTTACCGCATTTCCAGAAGATCAGCACCACTGACAACTCAGGCACTCTGTGTCTTTACCTCGGCAAGAGTCCATAAGCGAAGTTAGTTTTTTTTTTCACCACTGAAAACTCAGGCACTCTGTGTCTTTACCTCGGCAAGAGTCCATAAGCGAAGTTAGTTTTTTTTTCCCGCTTTCTTGTGGACACTGTAGCCTCAGTACGTTGTAATATTGCCACGCCCACTTCTTGTCTTGTTTTGATGTATTCGGGTTTGACCGGCAGGGACGGTTATCAACGCTCGACGCTGTCCGCGAAGTAGTGTTCTAGAAGCGTCGCGATTGTAGTAGATCGGTTAAGATTGCGCCCCGCACGCGAATGTTCCAGCTTTGTCTAGAGATTACGCCGCCACCAGCGATATTGCTGGAAAGTTCGATAGCGCCTGTATAAAAGCCGACGCGCGTGACCGCTTGTCAGTTGATCGACGGACGACGCCCTGTTCGCCGCTATCATTGTACAGCGTGTATTGCTGTAGTTCTAGTTCTCATTTTCCCGGCCACAAGTTCGGCCCAAATAAACAGTTTCATTCTGCCAACGCCGACTGCTGTCTTCGTCGACGTCACGACCACGTGACAATATTCAGGTGATGGGTCCCGCATGTTTTTATCGCTATTTTTCATTGCGGCACCATTCTAGTGTCGTCACTGAGCGTCTCAGATTAGAGGTTTAACTGAAGTTGCGTGTCATAGTCAGTCCATGGCTGCAGTCCAGTGCTGCAGTCCATGGCTCACATTCGCAGAAAGCCGGGCTCCCTCAGAAAGGCCTCATCTTCTGTATCAAATTATGGCCGCCCTTCTGCGGAGCAGCCACTCACGTTTTGTAGACACGATCACCACAGAATGATGTGTACTGCCCATTTATTTGTAGTGCGCACTGATCATAGTGAGAAAATCCGACGTGCAGGGGGGGAATAAGGGCATAAGGCAGGCTAGCCGATGTTTTCGTATACGTGAGCCTATCTTGGTCAAAGGCGTCAATGACCAACCATTTCAAACATATGGCGCCTTTGACGAATATACCACCCATCGAAACATCAGCTAACAGGTATGAGGCCCCTATTATGGCGAAAGCCTTGGATGCCTCATCAAACGCGAAAAGTGACCGTCGGCGTCTTCGAGATTTGGCAATATCTCTCGATACTTCGCGAGACCGGCGTTGGCGTTGAAGGATGCAAAAAAAGTAATAAAAGTGGGTTCAAAGTCACGTGATCGATACTCAAGTGAATGTGTGTGTGTGTGTGTGTGTGTGTGTGTGTGTGTGTGTGTGTGTGTGTGCAGTCGGCGTACCAAAAGTCACATGACCTCAGTGTAACATGACGTCAGCATGACGTCACAGATCGCCAGAATTTGACACATCGTAGTGGCGACATCGAAGGGCATCGTCACTTGATTAAAGGCGGGCCGATCACGGAGGCTCTGCAAAACCATGTCAGGAGCAGAAAGCTTGTAATGCCTCCGATCCGGGAGGCAGTGCAAAAGCACGTTGAACTCGGAAAGCTTTTGAATGTTACGCTGGAGGGGAGGGTCAGCACGTCGACCGAGAAGAAAAAGAACAAGAAAATGGCTTTCGCCTTCGAGTTGTCTTAGGCGATTGCATAAGGGACCCTCTGAGTTTTTCCTGTTCAGACAACCTCTATAGCACACCTATTCGGTGTCTTTGACTACGCTGTCGCTCATCTTCACAAATTCAGTCATGCGATGCTACCAATAAGCACTTCACAAAATTCAGAGGGCAGTACTAACATTTAGTAGTCCGAAGTCGCCGACATGGGTCACTGGGGGCAAATAGATACGACCCGTTGAACACAACCACACATTTATACTTCGTCGTTAACGCGGGAGTGTCACGCACTAAGCTTCGCCGAAATTAAGCTTGGGAATGTTCTATTGGAAGCATAAGTTAGTTCGTACGCAATCTGGGAAAGTTCACATGTGCATGCTATGCGCATGTGAACTTTTCTAGATTACGGACGCTATTGCTTCGCGATGAGTTATTGCAGTCATGACGGCAGATGTTTATCCCGCCTCTCCAATCTTGCTTCTGCTCCCTAGGCTGTCTTCTGGCGCTGCTGTTGCACGTGAAATGTTTCAATGCAGTGCATTTTGCTTCGTGGGATACGAGTCAAGCAATTTATTCTCATGGTATCCGCGTTTCTTTTTCTTTTCTTGCCATAGGTTGGGAAATCCACAGCATGAATAGAGGCTTAATACTTGTGTAGCTCATTGTTCGTACACCGGTGCACCGAGCAGACAATGTTGAACCAGCTTCAATGGAAAGCTTCTGAGCTTTCATTTGTGCCAATACAATTAAGTGTAAACGATCACATTAGCAGTTTGTGTTGACAATTAAAAAACGACCGCTTTAATTGATTTGACGTATTTCATCAGGGCTTATAGCTTAGAACGCTAGGTTACGTTAAATCCAGTTAACTTGTATATTCAACAGCTACACTCTAAAAACTGAAACTCCTGCAGTGAGAGTTATAGAGCTGTGTTACTCCCACAGATCTCATTATACTCTCTCTCAGGGAGGCGCTTTACTCTCTTTTGGCCAGGAGGAGTGAAAAGGCCTTTCACTCCTCCTGGCGAAAGAGAGTAAAGTGCCTGTTTCACTCCCGCATCCCACGAGAGAGTAAAAGGTTGTTTTACTCTCTTGCCATATAAAAGCTTGTTTCAGAGCTTGTTTTAGTCTTGCAACTCTCCAAATATAACGAGCTGTAAAGAAAAGTTCGTGCAGTCTAATATCTTTGGCAGTAGCTCAATCGATGAAGTGACGGCGATAGATTCCTCGTCAACTTATCGCGACGAAAACCGCTGACATGCACAAAGAACCTGCGATCATAAATGTACGCGATTATACTCACACGTACGCACACTCTGAGTCAGGTCCTAGTTATTAACTGACTAGAGGTGGCACGCCGCAGCGTACGCAATAAAATGCTGTGGACAGAAAGCACGAGAAAAAAAGAAAAAAGGGGGGGGGGACTCTTAGTTTTGCCTTTAAAACGCGACAGCGGTATTCGTACACACGCATGGTCGCGCGCGCGCGCGCACACACACACACACACACACACACACACACACACACACTATCGCCTTCTCAATCGCTAGCTTGCCTGCGCTTCTCGATGGAGACGTGTACACAGTGCCGCAAGGAAAGCCAAAGTGCAAACGCCCTCTCTCTCTTTGCATCTACCTCGACTTTTCGCTCACGACCAACCAACGCTGCTTTTTCGCTCAGAACCAATGACGCCGACGCCGCCGACGCCGGAATTTCTGCGAGACGAGCTCTTTGACGCTATCGCGTCCAAAAAAAAAAGATATATATAAACGCGACTTCCTTCAAGCAGCCGCTAAACGGGAGGGCTGTTACATGAGCCGCCTAGAGAAACACGATAACGCAACCTTACGACGCAGGCACGCAGGCGCGAGCGAGGAAAGTCAAAAAAAAAAAAAACACACACACACACACGCACACACGGGCGCACCAGGAGAGGAGAAGCGTGCGTGCTCAAGTCGAAGTCTCGCCGTCGCCCGTCGCTGCCTTCGCCATTTTCTCCCGTTGCCCGGTCATCGAAGTTTCCGAATTGCTCAGCTGTGTCGGCTGTGCGTGCCCGTGTCCTGTGTGAGCGCGACTCTGATCTCAACGCTGGACGTGAACGGCATTTAGCGACGGCAGTGCAACATCGCGTACTGTGAGCGTGTTCGTGTTGGTTTCATGATGGTCTGAAGGACTCAAGCGTGCTTGCACCTTCGTGTATTCGTGTTCGGCAAGCACCTGCCTAGGCACAGTCGGAAATGCGAACGGTAAGTGGTGCTTCTGTGTTCTCAGTTTCGCGTCGCTCAAGTGTGTAGTGCTGCAGTGTGTCGCGTGGAAAGTACAATAAAAAGCAGAATGGAAAAGCATTGCGCGCACATACGTGTGATGCCTGATGCGCGTTTAAAAAGCTTTTGTGAAGGCACACGCTTCGCACGGCCAGTCTATCGAAGAGCGGGTACGCCTCAATGAAGACAATTTGTGCTACACAATTTCTTTGCTTGCCATAAAGCGTGAATGCGGCAGCGTGCTTTCAGAAAATATAAACAAGCGAGAGGTCGCGGTTATCACTCCGTCATGTGTGCATTAAGGCTAACTTTTGTTTTCAGTTGATTCAGTTATTGTAGTTGTCAGCCTCGTTTGTACGATGGTTGCGGTGCTCGGCTGCCGACCCGAAATTCGATCTCGGCCGTGGCGGTAGCATTTCGGTGGAGGCGAAACGCTAAACGCCTGTGTACTCTGCGATGTCAGTGCACGTTAAAGAAAATATATGGGCGAAACTTCCGGAGCCCTTCGTTGCGCCCTTCACTTTTTAGAAAACGCCTATTTTCATAATTCATTTTCGGTAAAACACCCCCCTCCATCAGAATTTCGCTCCCCCCCCCCTTCCCCTGTGGCTACGGGCCTGGCGTACGCTATTCCAAATCTCCCTAATATTAGTAAGTGGGAATACTTTTCGATAACAATTTTGCATTGCGCACTTTGTTCGTCTCTAAGACAAAAAAAAGAAACAGCATACCATATATAGGGTAATAACGTCATTAGGTTGGACTAGAACGAATAAATTATGCTGCAGAGATATGAATTATGGCCATATTATGTGAAATTGTCTGCTAAGTGACAGCGTTTATGGTGAAGCACGTGCATTTTACGATATTGTCACTTAATTCGTGACAATTTTGTGACATAATTAGTGACATCTTGAACTTTCCTGAATTTCATGTGGATATTCTCATCGAGTTGAAGATGTGCGAGCTGTGCCAGGCTTATTCAGTCACATCAGTGCAAGTCAGCTCAATGCAATACTGATGGCAGAGGGACAATAATTAAAAAAATGTGACTCTCATAAGACTATTATGAAGCTTTGAAGCAAGGCTAAGCAGCCTATTAAACATTATCACGGTTAAAAAAACTAATGTTCAGCAAGAACAGAACACCTTTCATCATTTCTTATGGTTTACTTCTTTAAGTCATATGTAAGCTTCCTACCTTCATGCTTCTTGATGAATGTGAATATTGTGTTTAGTGCAGCACCAGAAGCAGTAGACAATGGCACGCAGGTCACCAGATGACTCTATCGCAAATTCTCAAAGGATGTGCTGTTGTGCACCTACTCCTTGCTGTATCATGCTTTGTTTTGAGCTCTTTCATTAGCATGATACACGGCAAACAACTTAATTTATCAGAAACTCAAATGCTGTGTTTTTGACGAAATGGTAGGTGTGGAGTGAACTTGAAACCACAAGTATTTGCTTTCTAGTCTCGCACAGGCAGTGAAATTTGTGGTTGGCTGTAGGCTGGCTGTAGGTTATGAATGTTTGTGCAGTTGGCAACACTACACTACTGAACTTGATGTGTATATTTGTAAATGCTGCAAGACTTAAAATAAAGGAAGGAAAGAAAGAAATAGATGGGTAGACAGGCAGGTTAGCCACTTCTCAAACTGGCTGGCCATGCTGTGCAAAGGAAGAGGGTACGAGGAATAAAGGATAATACAAAAGAAGCTTTACAGAAAAAGAACAAAGCAGGAAAGAAGAGTATGATGCCTCGTAAAGTCTGTCTCTAAGCTCACTTTTGCGTAAGAAGCACAGCAGCACTTTCAATGCTAACATCAAACGGGAGCAACAATGAAAAAGCTCTGGAATCTGTTTTCCCTGAGATTAAAAAAAAGACGCTTTATCTACACTGCCAGTTTTGTATTATCTACTGAATTAGTTCTTGGTGTTCGAGTGCATTAGGATAATAAATTTAGAGTTAAAAGATCCTTACATGCATGGACGTCTAACTGAATTTATGCCGGTTATCTGAATTAGGTATTGGTGTGCTTTACAGCTGTTTAGTGCAGCATGAAATAGTGAGTCACTGCAAAAAATCTGTACATTTTTTTTTCTTTGCAGATGGTGCTCAAGATGGCACATGCAATGCTATGCAGCTGTGGACACCAGCAGCTTGATAAGAACTCTTGAAGCTCATCTGGATGCTTCACAGAACCTTGGTTGGTAGCAGTAATCTCGTTAGGAGAGAGTGATCAAATAGAATCATTTCTGAATTGTGCAGTGCATACCTGTGTTTAATGAAGCAAGTCATTGATACATTGGAAACATTGAGAGTATCACTATTTTGAGTCCAATGTCATGGTAGCTCTTATCTCAGTCATCCGATACAGTATGCAGAATCTGCACCTGCACTCTGTCACGCCTATAACACTATATTGAATTTACAGTGGAGTGCCTCCATAATAGACACCTGTAGCATGATATTGACTGTATTGTGAGGGATTCATAGTGTTCCTGGCGAAATGGTCAGTACTTATATAACGGCAGTGCTAAGAAGACAAGGACAAGAAAGTGCACATCAAGAGCGCTTACTCACAACTGAAAGCTTTATTGCCTAAACTTGAACCTCGCCTATTACCCGCCAACTAGTTCACATTCCCGTTTTGCTTCAAACGGTCAGTATTGTGATGCATTACCTTAACAATGAAGTGGCATATACATCGATATACATTGAAGCTCACTAGCGCATTGTTATTATGGTGTTTAACTTTATTTTTGTGTTTGGTAGTTGCAAAACCGTTCACAATTTGCGACACAAATGTTAGTCCTGTTGTGAGTCACAACAGGACTAACATAGGATGGGCTGCATGCGCCTTGTGATTTAAGTTATCACTGTTAGGAAAATTTTTACATTCATTTCCACTTGATAGTTATATTAATTGCTTGTCTAGTTTGTGTTGGCTAGGGGAGATTTAAGGTAACAGCAAGCAGTAAGCAGCATATAAAATTTTCAGTATGCATGCATTTCATAGTTGGCAGAAGCAGGATGGTGCAGTGCTTACAGGCAGGTGCTATGTGCACAGCTGGTTTAGTCTGAAGTGCTGTGAGAAAGACAACATCTAGATGTTGCTTTGGCATAAACAGAGTTTTATATTTAAATGTAAATTAAAAAATTGAGGCTGTCCACTGTGGCATGCCTCATAAGTACTATATATCTATATTTTGTCCCGTCTAGCCTAGGATTTTAAATAATTTATTTGGGAGAACTTGCACTAAGTTTTGAGGATAAATGAATTATTTTTGTAATAGGAGTTGCCTCCACAAAACAACAAGCAACACTGCACACTAGCTATTGTACCTTGTTCTTTTGCTAGGTGTATAAAAACATGGCAGCAAAACATGGATAAGCAATTCAGCCTCGTCTTTCTGTATTATAATGCTGCGTCTTTCTAGATATTACAAGAATGAAAGTGTGCTGCACACTCATTGCATATCTCACAAGAAAATACTTGGCGGCTTCTTAATTTTGTATTTTTCTATTTTTTTCGGAAAAGTCTGCAGTAAGAGAAGACAAGTGGGTATTTTGTATGGATGCAGAAAGCTTAATGGACTTCTTTGCTTGATATCTTTTTCAGGAAGACTGAACACTTTTGGCAAAGCAGCAACAGTTCTGGCCCACCTGTTTGTCTACAAGACGGTCTCTTCTGTGAACACTCCTGTGCCCTACAGTATACTATACTGATGATCTTGTACATCTCTCAGTATTTAGGTTTGTCAGCACTTGGACTGCTGCACTGTGTTATGCACGGTGCTGAGTCCAAACTTTCCAATAACAGTGTGCAATTGAAAATTTTACATGGCTTGAAAAGATGCTGAATGTAAACTCATTTAATTTACTAAGCATGGTTCTTGACTGTTTTACAGCCGTTATTTATTCCCTGTTCAATTTTTATTCAACCTCATGGCATGTCCAGTCCTTGGCTCTAATGTGCCAAGCCACCACCAGTATTGATGGGCAATTTTTAATTCAAAGCATGTTATTGCCTAACTCCGAGGTAACTTTCCTGTCACGGTATTCGCAGATTCATTTTCAATGTGGCACTTCTGCATGAGCCATAAATTGAGCTGTTGAAGGTGACGAGGAACCAATTTTCCGGTCGCATTTCATGGCACTAGCTGGCATGTAAATATTGTAACCATTGGTCTACTATTTATGCATAATAATACGGGTGAATAGGGTTGTGAAATAATGCCATGTTCCCAAGCTTAACTTTATAAATTTACATTATTTCTTAAAAATATGTGAATAAAGGCAACTGTGTTTACAAACCTTGGCAGATGGATCTATGGTCGACACCACAGGTCTTTATACAAAACATTGAACTGCACAATCATGCGTAACATGTTTTCATGCCTGAGGGCAAACTAATGCAATATACAAGAAAAATGGTACACCACCATGCCTAAGTGTTGCAAGCCTTTATTACTTATCGAGTTGCCTTCATGTGTAAGCAGACACCAAGTTCTCTGTGCATCAGGGGCATAGGCAGAAATTTTTTTCGGGGGGGGGGGGGGGGGTCGTCTCCTTGATTTGAAGTGGGAGCCGGGCAGGCAGATGTGTTCAGTTGTCATTTTGGGCTCTGTATGCCATAGCAAAAAAAAAATTTCGAGGGGGGGGGGGGCGAGGGAGGCCCGGTGTGCCCCCCTGGCTACGCCACTGCTGTGCATGCCATCTCATTGGATTGTACTTGCATACTGGCATTTCGAAGTGTATGTGTCTTGCTTTGTGATGAATTTTCGAACTATACTTTCATAATATTTTACTGCTGTGAATTAGTGCTCAGGTTGCATTGTGTATGTTGTTTCATCTGTTCACTAATGAGCATAGGTTCTGTGGTAGATGAAAATGTATAATTTACATTGACATTGTGAATGTTATTGTTTTGATTCTAATAAAGTGCTACAACCAGCATTTATTGTATCATTTGAAGTTTTAAGAATTTGTAATGCATTCAAACAAAAAAGTCCTTGTACATGTAAAAGAAATTGTTCAGGCTCTGATATATAGGTCGTGGTTCTCAGCCATGGATGTTTTGGAGACCCCTTGTGGACTGGTGGAAGTGATGAGGGACCCCTTGCAGTGAGAAGTAAGGAGGGGGGGGTGAGGGCTTATAAATTAGCACAACATGCAGCGTGAAATAGGTGCCTTGCGTTTCTCCGTGGCAAAGAATGGTCAAACTAAAGTGCCACGCCAATTCAATCTCAACAGCTTGTCACTAAGTTGTGCGATCTGCCGCCACATTTCAGCTGTTTCTCACTACGCTTTCTCTTCAAATATGCAAGCCTGGAAAAGCACATGTGGTAGAAAATTGCAGTAAAAGCTTTACAGCCATCTCATGGAAAGCATAAGTCAGCTCCGCCGCAATGCATAACCGTTATGCGGTGAAGCAAAACAAAAAATAGTGGGGGCCGCTGTCATTGGACATATTGTTTCTTCAAAAAAGGCGTATTTTCTTTTTTGTTCGAAGATGCGTTTCGTGGACCCCCAGAAATGGCTTCGCTGACCCCCCCCCCCTCCCTTCTTGAGAACCACTGCATGCTACAGATAATGCTTGCGTTACTAGATGGGTTTAACCGATGATTCTTGCAAAACATCGTGCAAATAAGCGACAGGCAGTAAACGGAAACAGATCAACTGTGATCGAACATTGATGGGTTGATCATTTATCAATGGTCGCATAATTTGTAGATTTGGAATCAACTACAGGTACACGAGGTAGTAGGAGTGCACATGGCACCCACTTTTTTCAGTTTTTATTTATCTGCTGCACTCATGTTCGTGCTATGTGTAATCCTGAATCACGAAAAAGTCAAGTTGTGTCGTGCCGTGACAAAAATATCCTAATTAAAATGACACCTTATTTTCTGAAGAACAGCTGTTTCACTGAGGCATACAATAATGCCTTTTTTTTTAATAGGTACTGCACAATCTCTTCAGGAGTAGTGCCAACTACACGCGGACGTTCGCAATACAGAGGCGCAACAGTATTATCTTTTATTTATTTTAAGGGAGACATGTCACTCGCGAATTAATGGACATCGTGCTTAACCTTGGTGGACGCCTTCGACATACATTTTAACGGCGGCGTGATACGGAAGAGTAAAGGTTACTTAGTAAAAGGTAGCCAGTCTCCGGGTATAAAAGCAATTAAATACTGACTATGACTAATTCAGAAGCACTGTATGTCGTGCTTCAGCGCGCGTAAGTGCTCATCACGCAAATATTCGTCTAACTGCTCAGAGGTGCCGCTGACCCTGCGTGCAGATCGCAACAGCACCTACACGCGCAATAAATGCACATGCTTGTATAGGTGCACGCTAAAATACCCTTGGAACTCTGACATCGACGTATGTAACAAAAATATGCGACATATGATGGTCTTCGAACAGCTGAGAACGCACTGCCGACACTTGCAGCTCGCGGCAAAAATAACCAAAACTGCTCCAACAGCACACGCTCGTAGAATACACATACGTGAGTTTCGCTATCTAAAGGTACTTTTCACGCCGGTATGAGCAAATTTTTGGGCGAGCGAGACATCCACGATGTATGGTGAACACACAAAAAACACGTTTATCATTTCTCTTGCGGCACGACAAACGACGAACAGAAGTCGGAGCTGAAGGTGCTAACGGTGGCCTTCGTGAGTTCATGGCGCCGCGCTAACTATTTACTAACCTAATCCACGCGCAAACACACGCCGATGATGCAAAAAAAAGAAGTAGCAAGCTCCGCCCTCTCGTTGCAAACCACTTTGTAGATATATAAGGCCGTGAAAAGTCAACGAAGCACGCGGTGGCTCTGTGGCGTAGTTGTTAGAGTGTCTGCTTTCGGTGCTTGTGGTCATGAGTTCGATTCCTGTGTCGTGTGCGATTTGTATGTGTTGTCATATGTGCGTGTATACATTGATGTCCATTTTCTAATTACCCCTAGAGATAAGCATTACAGAAATTATTCCGTGAAACGCTGTTAGAGTGCCAAAATTTTTCTTTTTCTCAGCTGCCGCCACGTCAAGTTGCGCCAGCTATGGAGGATAAAAACAACTAACCGACACATAATGTATGACCTTCGAGATTCCGGGATTGTCACTCGCTAAGCCTACATCGTTGATTATTTGAGTATGGCTCTCGAAAACGGTGCCGAATCGACACGAATACCTTGCTGTCGAAGCTTAAGGACGTGAACCTAAAGCAAATAAAAGCATCAGTTCGGCGATAACGAGCGACAGAGCGTGCGACGGCCACTTGATAGATTCGAGGTGGGCGGCTATCGCTTTCGGCGGCGCGGCCATGTTTACCGGGCGTGCGTATGCGCAGTTCACACCCGGTATTCCGGTGCAGAGCATTTTGCGTATTGCGGTGTGCCTGACAGACTAAAATCCTCTAATGTATGCGTTTCGGTTGCGAGCGCTCTACGTGTTTTCGTTGCGTGAATGTGTGCGCGTATGAATGTGCCATTTTCTGTGCTCGATTAATTTTATTTCAAAGCTGTTTCAACGTGATAGCTTTACTCCCTCGGAGGAGTGCTTTCACTCTATCGCAGACGGAGTACTGTACTCCATGAGGAGGCGTTGAATCACTCCCTGTGTAGAGGGAGTTGTTTCACCCCAGAAAAGGGAGTGCCCAGCGGGACAAGCCAAAACTCTCACAAAGGGAGTGCCCCGACGCCCTTTGTTTTAAGAGTGTAGAGGCAAACGTAACGCGCCTTGTGTCTACTCTAGAGCACTGCACGGGTTCGGGCCTACCCGAAAACCCGAGCCCGGCCCGGCCCACGGGCCGAGCCGGGCCGGGTAAAGTAGTTTTCACGGCGGGCCCGGGCCGGGCTCGGGTCTGAAGCTCCGGGCTTAGGGCCGGGCCCGGGTTTGAGGTGGCGGGCTCGGTTCGGGCCGGGCTTGGACTTTGCTCAGTTCTTAAAGGGACACTAAATTGAAACAATGAATCGGTTTAGACTGATAAAGTATACTCTGAGAACTCGAATGTCGTTAATTTCATCATCATAAGTTTATTCAGGAGAAAATCAAGGTCAAAATTCTATTTTTTTAATGTTGCCCCGACGTCATTGATTTCAAACTTAATTTTTGTCGTAATTTGGGGACATTAGCTCAATGATATTTCCTGAAACTTGGCTTGTTAAGTCTGTGACTTCCTCAGATGTCAATGTACTGCATTTTTTACCGATTAGGAACTACGTAGGCCCCAGTAGACCCCGTCAGAATCTCTGACGTCACGGTGTTTGCAGCTCGAAATGCCACGTGGCTTCGCTACTCGCATTTTCCTTTTGTGCGTTTTCACGCTTACGAAGAGTCTTGTCGCGGCGAGCGTGGTTATTTTGGAATTGTAAAAGAGTAATTTACTTATAATAGAAAAAGCGTTTTTCTCTTTAGTGTCCTTTCAAGTTTCTTCCACATACGTAGTGCCTACATACATGTTCCAAATTATGTCCCGAAAAAGCGTTTCATATATGTGGTGCAGGGTATTTGGGGAAGTTTATGAAGTACAGGTACTGAACTTCGTTTACTTCTTGCACATGGGGCTACTTGAATTAGCTGAAGCGGGCGAGCTAAAATTATATAGATCAGGCGCTTATAACATCTCGCTAGTCTGTGCTTCATTTGCATTCGTTGGGATTTTATATCCCAAATGTTATTCTTTAATCACAGTAATAAATGTAATATAATAAATTGATGCCTTTAACTTATCATCACAAGAGCGATCACAGAGTTCCAAAGCGGGGAAACGTTCTTGAAAATTCCAGCCCTCCACTAAAGCGAAAGTACAGCGCGTAATCTCGTTACATCGAATCCCTATAAAGACACATTCTTTTTTCATCGCTCCGCCACAGCTCCCAGTGGTCATGTGACGCGATATGGACATGCACAGACTGCTCTGTGTGCCCACATTGGTAATGTCTTAGCTTTCGTCTTGCTCCGCTATATCAGGGGTCTCAAAGTCACCTCAGCGAACGGGCCGCATTGATGAAAATTTACTCCCACGACAGCCAGCACAACGTGCCGGAGGTGGGCGCGCGGGGGCATAGGTTGTTGAAAACGTCAGCTAAGGTTGTCATTTGAGGAAGGACTTTTCCCACAGCTCATGTATGGGTCATTTCTGAAGGGGATTTGGCGGCAGGGTTCCTACAACATATCGAAAGCTATCTTCAAAATGACTAAAACCAAAGAGTTGTTTCACGGTTATGTATCAACGCATGGTGACCGCAGGGGGTGCCTCACGAAAAAAAAAATGTTTTAGACCTGTCATGCCTGTGTAGCTCAAGAAGGTACGTATAAAGAAAATTAAAAACAAATAGACGAAGACAGTCATGTGGGGGCCGCGGGCCGCTAGCGAGAGGTGCGCGTGTTTGAGACCTCTGCAATATATAGTGCGAGAGCTACATGATGCTGCCGCAACAGCTTTGGAATATGCAGGAAAAGCATAGGTGACGTGACGAAGTATCTGGCTTGAAAAAAAAAAACAATTACGAATTCCGTGCCGGATGATGTCCCCTTAGCTCGAACCATATGAATTCAATGAGTAATCGTCGAGAAGCTTATTCACACCCTATCAAACTGGAACGAAATCACTTCGTCCACCTCCTGCCAGTCCTACCTGCGTGTTCCAATGGCCACCTTCTATCGGTACAGCATCGTTAGGAAGGCATACACCATTGTAATATAGAAAAAAAAGAGCACGGTGCAAACCATGCATAACATGAACTGCTGAAAACTGCAAGTAGAAGCCCTCAAAGAGGAGTTTAATAGATGCTATTGAAGAATGGCACGACGTTCGGGAACGAGAAAAATGAAGGGATGAGCTGGACAGCTGTGTTCATTCTGCAGAGGTCCACAATGACATTATAAACTAGCTGCAGCGGTGGAAGCTAAGAACAACGACTGCCGACACGTTCAGAATTCGTAAGGCAGATGTGCGCCCCTGCGGCTAGCGAAAGCAGTGCAACAAATTTTAGCGCGCCAGGATATGTGGTGCAACAGCACATGACATGCTAAAAGGCGGAATGCTTCACAAGAACATGTGAAGAAATAAACTACAAACTATGCCATAAAACCTTAGAGACTGTATATACTCGCAGTGATGCGATATATCATAACGATGCTATGACAAATTGTTTTTTCTTCCTTTCGGCTACTTATACGTATATGAAGTACACGTGGCGCACACGGATCGTTATAATTTTTATCTAGGTTAGTGTGCTTAAAACAAAGGTAATAAATTTGGCTTTTTTTCTTCGACTTGTCTTGCTCTGGCAAGGTGCTACTATGTGGAAGACAGGTGCTACATATCCAGAAGGGTGCACGATTGGCTTTGTCGTTAGAGCATGCTTTAAATTTCAATAGAGAGCACAATAAAAACAAAGAGAATACTGCGTACTGCTCCCTGACTCCTCTGTTTTTATTGCGCTCCCTATCGAAACTGAAAGAATGCTGCAAATCCCTTTCCTTGCTACAATATCTGCTACAAAACGCTCTTGGTGATCCCCATTGTGTGTGCAGAAAAAAATAGGTACATTATACCTCTGCCGAACAAACGTTCATCGTACCCAGTAAGTCCGCTCAACTGTTTCCACCGTGAGCCCCTTTTTACAAGAAATTACCGTAGGTTAAAGTATAATTGTTAGCGATGCATGCACCAACAAAGCGTAGATATTTCATACTTAAAACGCCTCGCTGTCGATTCTATGTTCGAGTTACACCACCTAGATTATTGGCTCGGGCCCCTGTCGGGCCCGATCTGTGGTCGGGCCGGGCCGGGCCGGGTAGCTGAAATCTTTTCTCGGGTTCGGGCCGGGCCCGGGTCTGGCTTTGAGTCCCCGGGGCCGGGTTCGGGCGGGTAAACTTTAACGAGCTCCGGGCACGGGCCGGGCCCGGGCCGAGAATCACGGCCCGTGCAGTGCTCTAGTCTACCCTCTAGCTCGGCCACGATTTTTTCAGGACGAGCGTAAGCGGGGAACGCGCTGTTATAGACGATTTTCAGCAGCGGCGCACGGGCGCTGCCATTTTTGATCACGTGATCATAACTGGCCTTCCCCCAGCCATTTGCCCCAACCAACGCATTGAGCCAGCGAAGTAGCCGTGGCCGTACTAGCCACCATAGCTGTACCAGACAAGCTGGTTGTAGCAGGGTGTCAGCAAGTCACATGCTTGCGCAGCAAAACATAGTTCTACATGTAATCGCCTCAAAGTTGAAAACGTTGAGACATTTGCGTTTGTTTGGTACGTACCACGCCACAACGATAAGCGATATGTTTTATCTACTTCGTATTTACGGTGTATGCCTTTAAGTGTTGTATTAGCAACCGCCAGTAGCTGGGGGTTACAAGCCAACATGGCAGCACCCATGCAGACGCGACAGCCGTGCCTGCTAAGCCTTGTCTCCGACAATATCAGAATGAATCGTGGAAACACTGCATAATACCGACGAGTACATTGTTCTCGAAGCTTCAGGACGTGAATATAAGGCAAATAAATGCGTAGGTTTTGAACTTACGGGCCACACAGCGCAGGACGACGGCAAGCCGGTGGCATGATGCGAGCTTCGCGTCCGAGCATTCAGGTGTCGCCCCCATCGAAACGACGACAGCGCACCGCCGGCAGCGGTAATCGAAACGCCATCTAAGCCTTTTTTTCGCCGATTTTATTTGTAAGACTTCAGGTCAATATGCACAAAAAACCGTTTCTCATTTAATTTTATGCTGTCAGAAACGTGTATAGCGCGAAGGCTAAAAAGATTTGAAAGTGACGCTCTTTTGGTGGCAGCGCAAACCAGAAAACAAACAGTCACGCCGCACTGGTGGCCGTGAAAGGGACGCGGATATGTTCATATCAGTTACAGACAGTTTGCTGAATACTGTGAACGAAGTGGTGCGACATCTTGAGCAGCAGAAGTGCAGGGACTTTAGCGGTATACTTTTCTTATACCAGCGAAGGCTTCGTGCAGTTGGATCTATTTATCATCCAACGCTGGACAGCATCTGTGCTAACATCTGTGGTGGGGCTATGCGTAGTACGTACCTTCTTTGCATATAAACGCTTATGCATGCATGTTATTCGCTGGTATACATGCTAAAACGCTACTTACGTGTCCTTCATTTTGTGTAAACATCGATGCAGTCGCAATAAAATAATTTATTGCAGCATGTTTGTGTGATTAGCGTTGTCATTTCGCTCAGCCTGTATGCGGCAGCACTACCCTACTAAAGTAAGTATGTAAGATACTTGTGAGTACCTAATGAGTAAGTGACTACTGCGTTGATTATGGAAACGAGAGAAATTCAGCGAGGGTGGAGAAGGGGCTGCCCGAGCGAGCGGGGCCAGCGGCGACGCAGAAGCAGACGACGATGGCATCGTCTGCTATGCGGAACGCCAGGCGCCATATCAAGACGCCCTTGTGCGTTTGAAACATATTTCATTTTATACACAGCTATAAAATCTACAAACAATATTCGTAGTTCTTAAAACTAAATTGCATGTGAAAGATCCTAAAAGCTTTTTCTGTTGAGAGCAAGATAACATTTCTAATTGTTTTTGCAACTACCGTTAGAATCCAGACAGCGCTCCCATCGTGTCCAAATATTCGTCCCCATTGGCTCTATGGACATGTCACTCCCTTGACGACGGCGTGATAAATTCGGGGCGGAACGAAACAGCATCCACAGGTGCCGCCATGTTTACTTTTCCGGCGCTGCCGTCTGCTCGCTTTTACTCGCGTGCGCGCAGACGCTATGGGAACGCCGAGCAGACGACGCGACGCGGATGGAGACATATTGAGCAGCGCTGCCAAAGGCCACGGCAGGGGGATGGCCATGAAGACGGTCACGGTAGGGGGACGGCCACGGTGCGGTGGCGCCATCTAGCTTTGATTGGACAAACCCGCTGCGGAAAATCGTCTATAACCAGGCGAGCCAGGCGCGCGTCGCAGAGCTATTTTTAATGTGGATGGACGCTGTGAGCGAGGCCGAGGCTTGGGATAAGGTCGCTAACGGGTTAACACACCTAGCGGTGTGTTAAAGGGACACTAAAGAGGAAAACGATTTTTCTCATATTAGTAAAGTACTCTTTCACGATACCAAAAACACCACGCTTGCTGCGAGAAGACGCTTAGTAAGCGAGAAAACGCCCAAAACAAAATGTGGGTGGCGACGCCACCTTGAAGTTTCCGCACCATTCGCCGTGACGTCACATGTTTTGACGGCGCCTACTAGGGACAACGTAGGTCCTAATCGGTAAAAAATAGGCGCATTGTCCTCTGGCGGGGCCGTAGACTTAACATACCAAGTTCGGGGTAATTTTGTTGAGCCAATGGCGCCAAAATACTATAAACACACTTTGAAATCCGTGACGTCAAGCGGGGAGATTTCGGCGCGAAATTTAAAAATAAAACTTTGAACTTGATTTTCTCCTCCATTATTAAACCTATGATGGCGAAACTAACGACATTAGAGTTCTCTGAGCACAATTTATCGATCTAGGCCAATTCATTCTTTCTCTTTAGTGTCCCTTTAAGGCGTTGACAATATTGCACTTCTATTTCAAACGCGCTGAATGGGACGGACGCGTAGCAACGACGCGTTGCAGGAGCTAATCGCGGAGGCTACGGTCATCATGCAGTACTTCACTTTACCGCTCCCAGATGGCGACACCACCCTGCAGACCAAGAACACTGTGAGAGGAAAGTGTGAGATATGAAAGGCGCGTTTGTAACACCTCCGGAGTGTGTGGTTGTGGCGCAGGGTATAGCGTGCTCGGCATCTGTTGTCGCGGACCGAGAGGTCGGGGGTTCGACTCCCGTTGATGGATCTTTTTTTCTTTTTCTTTGCCATCTGATCGTGTGCATTTTATCGACGTCATTTCCGTGACGGAAATACGTCACTGGAGCCTTGGTGGACCCCGGCATAAAACTTTCGTGTTCAAAAAAATCGTCACCAGAAAAAGCTAAGCAAGTATGCGTGTCTGTATATGCGGCCGATAGAACTGCGTGCAACTCTCCATATAAATATCTTTATCCATGCTACGCATTCGGGGCGAAACTTGTGCTCAGCTTTACGAGAAGTGATATTAAAAAGCAGCAGCGTTTCAGAAGCGCTTTCGTTTTAATGGTCGCTTTTTCCAAAACATCATCTTTTGTCATATGAATACACAGCCTCCTTCTGCTAACTCGAGCTAAATCCACATGCCCTTTATGAGACTGCAACGAATTTAATTAATTAAGAAAGAAACTGTCCTCAGAGTGCCTTTCATTAGCATAGGTATTTAATTAGTATTAAGGAATTAGCCATAATTTTAAATAATTAATGTAAACGATATGTGCTTATTTGTGAATTTGAAGTTGTAAATACAATTAATTGCTATGCGAATAATTTCTTTCCGTTATAATAGCAACTGTGGTTTTAATTTCTTCGGGCTTCAATGAAGCCTCGCGAGATTTGTAAAATCACACGGGACTACCCACTTGCGCGCAGTGACATACTAATTTCTATCCATAGTAAACGGAATAACACATCACTTCATCGATAATTGCACATGGAGGCTCACCACTAACGCTCATGTAGGCGTACAGCCTGGAGAGCAATGTGTGCGTGTGAACGTTCTATTGCAAGATACAACCAGCCAACTGTGCATTGCCGTGCTATTTTCTTTGTTTCAGTTTGCTATTTGTTCTTTTACTTGTTGATTATTACTTTAGAGCAATTATTCTCTTTTCTTTGTGCTGCAGAACGTGAAGCAATGGAGTAGCCTAAGAGCTATGTACTTCAATCTCTTCACAGCAAGTAAGTTGAACAGAACAAACATACTTAGTTGATAGTATTCTTATAACGCTTACGTTGATATCTTAAACTTAGCCCGTGTAAGCTGAAACGCCCAAGATAGAGAGGATGCGCGAGTCATTTGTTGTGCACCTGTGCGTATTTTTTAGACAGGAGAATCTCCGAAAAGTATTGCGATCTTTTTTGCTCACTGGCTAGCGCCCAACACGCTTCCACTTCGCCAGAGATCTTTTTTAATAACGGCGCTGTTTAAGCTGCCCGTTAGTCCATGCAGAGCGAACAGAAAACTATCGTTCTCATGAACCGGCACGCGTTCTCTTCGTCCTCTTCTGCATCCTCGACTTCGTTCCCAGATCATGTGCACCGATTTGTCTGGCGTGGGACGCAATAACTCTGATGGGCGAGAGAACGAGTAAAGAGAGAGAGAGAGAAATGGAAAGAAAGGGAAGAAAGACAGAGAGGCAGAGAAAGAAACAGACAGAGCGAGAAAGATATAGAAGGAAAAAGATTAAAAAAGGTAGAGCTACACAGAAAGAGAGAGAAAGAAAGAAAGAAGAAGGAAAAGAGTAATGTAATAATAATATCTGGGGTTTAACGTCCCAAAACCACGATATGATTATGAGAGACGCCGTAGTGGAGGGGTCCGGAAATTTGAACCGTCTGGTGTTCTTTAACGAAGGAAGAGAGTGTGATAGAAAGAAAGAACAAGCGATAAATGGAGAGAGAGAGAGAGAAAAAGAAAGGGAAGGAAGAAAGATAAAAAGAACGAGAAAGAAATAAATAGAGAGAGAAGGGAAGAAACAAAAATACACAGAGGCTAGGAAGAAAGATAGGAACAAAAAAAAAGAAAAACTAAAAACAAACAAGGCAGGTCGCCCAGCCCCGCACTTCCTTCAGGCTTAGCCCCACTTGCGCGAAGCTGCCTTAATTTTTAACGTTGAACCTGCTTAAACTATCTATAACATGTTCTCCTTCGTCAAAAACTCCACAGGTGGGTATGTGACACAGGTATTGGGCAAACCCCACTACCGAGTACAGCAAATGCGAGCGCTATAAATAAAGCTATGCTCGGCGAAGTGGAACACCTGAAACACGTGAAAGGGAGAGAGAAAAGGAGAAAATAGAGAGAGAAAATAATGAGAAAAAGAGAGAGAAAGAAAGCGATAGAAAGAAAGAGCGAGAGAAAAAGAAAATCGTGGCTGATCCCCCTTTCATAGGAATCGGTATAACACGAAAGTGAAACGGGTCATTCACAGGGGCAGTTGAGCGCTTATTGTCCATTGTTTCGCCACAAGTTATCTGGAAGGAATGCCATAGCAACAAATTGTAATGCCACGCGAAGAACGGCAAGCACCTCGAAGCTTGCAGCGCGCTCTCACGCAGAAAGGACGCATGATAAGAACGTACACAGGACGAGCACAAGCTAACAACTTTCACTATTTTTACTTCTTTGCGTCCGAGCAGAGCGCTCTTTTCGGAAACGCGGCTGCTGCAGCGAGCGACGTAACCTTCGTGCTCTCTGTAACGTCAACAGAAACTTGCGGTGAATGAGCAAGGTGTACAAACCACCCGCATCACGAGATAAGTGCGCGCGCACGAGAGACACCCCGTGTAGAGGCGCGCTCGCATCGCAACGCGCGGGGCGACGACCTTTAAAGCGCGCCCTCCTACGCCCTCCGCGCTCTTCCCGCCATCTAGTTAGTGATAACAAGAAAGACCACGCTGAAGTCACCGAGCTCTGAGCTTGCGCGCCAAACTACGCTCAGGGGACAAGCGAATTCATCACTGTGAAAGGTAAAAGCTGTTAAGTGCCAACAAAAGTCATATTATGCAACGATAACTCTGCCGGCAATTTCGCAGTGAGCGCCTTCAATACAGCACGCATGTATTTTTTTCCCTGCTGTTATACCCGCAGCCGCAAACTATCGTGATAAATGCTCGGCTTGCGTTGAATGTTATATCTGCGGGCGCCAAGAATACAGTATTGTAAAAACGGTGATTTAATGAAGCAAAGGACTTGTATACACTTCTTTTCGCAGCCGGCTGACACAAGTGTTCTCGCACGAGATCGAGAACAACTGCAGTTTGGCTTGTTCGACCATCGGAAGCACGTATGACAGCTTTCTTTAGATGTCAATGTCTTGCTTTTGTGTCATATATTGCTGATACAGTGAACCATATTATCTTTAGGCCATCAGAAGAGAGGAAGCAACACATTAGCGCACTACTGGAGGCGCTCACCGCAAAATTGGCGACAGAGTTCTCGTTGCATAAAATGGCCCTTGTTTGCACTTAACAGCCTTTACCTTTCACAGTGAAGCATTCCTTTCCTCGTTCGTCCTCTGAGCGTAGTTTTCACGCGCAAGCGGAGCTCGTCCGCAGTAGAAGCGGCACTCATGAAATGTGAGCGCCCGCAGCATCGAGCGGCCGCTGCTGCGGGTTTGTCAAGCGGCGATCGCAACACAAAGCTTGCTGAACCATGACACCTGGCTGCGCATTTGTTGTTGTCGAGCTGCTGCTTTATGATTATGTCGCGTACAGTTATTTCGAAGAACTTATATCCTATTTTCAGCGCATCACGCACGGCGCATCCGCTAGGCTTACTTAGTCACATATGACACATTACAACTTGTTAGCAACCAAAATAATGCAACGGTTTTTTTTTTGTTTTGAACGCAGAATGGTAGATGACGTCCTTGACTTCAATCAGAGGAATTTAAAAAATAATAAAAAATGTCCTTTTTGAGAACATTATTTTCATACTTCGGCGTTTTTGGTAAATCACTTACGTTTCAGCCCAATTATCGAGTGAAACAGAGCGCGATAAAACCACGGAAACTTTAAAAGAGATCGCAAGTATCAACGTTAATATTTACCGATTTTTATTATCCTCACTTTAACTTGTTTGCAGCAATAAATTCCTGAAATACAGGTTTTTTGTGCGATTTGCCATGCTTGTGATTTTTTCTTCAGAAATCTTTCGCTTGTTCTTTGAGGGGAACAAAAATATCGTCACCGAGAAGTGCACCGATTTTTCCCTATGTGGCTCAAAATTCAGAAATCGCGAAATTGGCGGAAAAGTGTTTTTTGCGGCCGAAATTTATATATTTTTTTTCAGGCGAACATTTTTTTTCTCGCAGGACTATCTTCTAAACCACTGTTCTGGGTCTAATGCCTAGGCCTACACTAAATTTCAACAAAATTGGGAATGGTGACTCGGACCTCGTGTTTGATCTTATTTGGACACACCCCAGGCACAAGAAAGGGATAGAAAAACAGAGAGTAAGAGAGAAAGAGAAACAAGGAGAGAAATACATAGAAACAAAGAAGGAGGGAGAAATATATGGAAACAAACACGAAAAATAGAAAGAAATAGGTAGATAGGGAAAGGAAGAGAAAGAAACAGGTACAAGAAAGAGAGAGAAAGTGAAAGAAAGAAAAGAAGGGGAAAATTGCAGTGGCTTAGCTCGGCTATGCCAGGATATACGTAGCGTTAGCTAAGGTTCAGCTTATTATTCTTAGCTTTCCTGGTTGTCAAGCTTCTCCGCTTTTCTGCGCCGCTTAGCAGCACTTGCGTTCTCCTTCTCTATGGCTATACCACACTGGCAAACGCCAGTGTGGTATAGCCTGGCTGACCTCCCTGTCCCTCCGTTTTTCTTTTCCTCCTCCTCCCCGCTGTATGTATACCCTCACTGATACGTCTGCGCATGCGCGCAGAATAAGAGGCGCTATCAAGCGGCTCCGGCGCCGCGTCAGACGGCCAGTGCGCAACTGAGGCGCATAGCTGGGTGCGCGCCGGCGCCAATGCGTCTGCCGCGGCTATGACGTCACTCCTCTGGAATGCGCAGACCGGCGAGGGCGCGGTGGTGGCGGCTCCGGTGCACCAGCCGTGCGCCGTGTGACGTCACTGCTCCTAGCGCATGAGCAACACGGCTCATACTGCCACGCGAAACTGCTCCGCCTCGGCCAGTGTAGCCAACGCCACAAAGAATCAAGAGAAACAAGGAAGGACACCCAGCTTCCTTCAGGCTTGGCACCACTAGTGCGAAGATGCCATAATTTTTTATCGAGCATCGCTAATATCACTGCCGGCGACTTCCTGGCGATCAAGATGGTTGGCAGAGTGACTTCCGCTGCCGTTTTCAGTCTTGTACAGTCTGCTTATTTTGCCGCCAGCGTGGTACACGGTTTAAGAAGATTTCGGCATAAGGAGTTGTTAGATGCGCTTCGTCTGTGTTGTCCATGTTTTTTCGTCCTCTACTTTGCAGCGCTAAAAATTTTTTTTCTTTCGGCATAACGCTCGCTTGTCCGGGAAAGCCATGCTGCCGCTCACTCGCTGTGTACGCTGCGCCTTTCCTGCACTCGGCGTAGTGCCGCACAAATGCTGCTTTCGAATTGTTCTGAGTGCATGCAATGGCAGCAGCTTGACCTGTAGACGCTCTTCACTCGCGGACGCCATTCATTAGCACGGTTCTCTCTCTGACGGGGTAGCGAAATTTGTTCACGCGCAAGCGCACATTCTTTATACCAACGCTCCCCGCGATACTCATCAAAACCGAATTCACTGTTGCTGAATGTACTGCGGCTAATTCGAAGGCCCGTTCGACAAAGATTCTCGCTCACGTGGTCAATCACTCTCGCGACCGTACTTGCGCCAGGTCACTTAAGCGCCAACAGCTTCCGGTCTGCATTAGCTGACGAACGTTCCCGCAACGCTGCACCCTTTTTGGCGGGACACGATGGATGAGCACAGCCGCTTGGCCGCAGTGCGGGGAAATCAAACAAGAATGCAGCGCTGCTCGTAATCTTCTTCGCCGCGATCATGTACACCGCACGCGCTCCCACCTCTTTGCGTCCGGGCTGCTTCCAAGCGAATTAACCGTGCCGCACAGATTGAGCGGCCCGATCTCGGGGAACGGGCTCTACGCCCGCTCTCCTATCCTTTCTTCTCCTGCTTCTAGCGGCTTCTGGCGAGACGGCTCCGTCCACTCCTCACTCAGAAGGGACTCTGAGTGAGCTGCATGAGGAGTGGATGGAGCGCTTATCTGTGGCTGCTACACCTCCTCCCTGGGCTTTAAGTGTAGACGAAATCTTATTCTTTACGGAAACGCTGGCTCCCAAGCGCGTACAATTTCCTTTCACTCCTTCTTTACCATTACGTGGACCGTTTCGTAACCGCTTGACAGTAGCGGCGGACGGATCGCTTGGCAGTCTCGAGGCATCCCGTAGCTCACTGAAGGAAGTTGCTACAGAAACGGTAATTAAAAAAAAAACAAATACAGACATGTGGGAGCGATTTAAAAAATTGTTCATCTCAAGCAGCGGCTACTTTGTGGCACTACATTATGTTAGTTTCTCGCATGTTTATGATATCTTAATGCCTGAAAGACATTTCGGTGGCAAGGTGCGCGACTACAGCGCACCTGTGGAGGGAAAGACGAAGTCTTATAAGGGCAAGAAGAATGGAATTAAGCCAAGCGCCCGTCCGGTTTTCTACCCTACTCTGGGAGATAGGATTAATTAAGGATTCAAAAGAAAGAAAGCGCAGGAATGCACGTCCTAAATATTGGGCGGCTAGAATGCTTGGTAGATTTGCAGCGCATATATACGAGAAAAAAATAAAAAATACGCAGACACAGAAAGCCATGAGAACCGATACAAGGAACACATTCTTGCCAGGTACAAGCACGGAAAATGCCGTCTCGTTCACGAGGCCTTTTGAGTGAGAAAAGAAACTGAGAACTGTGTAAGCACTGCCTCCGTCGCACTATCGCAAAGAAAAGGAACAGACGATCTTTTTGAGGATGGCATCATACAAGCGCCACATTCTTTGTTCCGGCGTCTGTTGGCGCATGTTCACATTGTATAAAGGCCCGCTGCGTCTGCGCAATAAATTTAGTTGAAGGCGAGCGTTCTCACTGTTGTTTTGCCTTCCCGAGTCTACGTGCATTTGTTTGTTTTTTCTTCTTTTTCTCGTACGGGCTGGAAATGCATCAGACTTCAGTATTCCAACTACCCAGCTGACCACTTTAACGCGTAACGCCATAAATAATTGCGGCTATTCTGCAATAGCTCTGCAACTCTCACAGCACTTTATGAATTTCAGAATTACGTTCGGGGTAGACTGTTCATCTGCCGCACCGCACAGGTTATCAAGATGCTATTTTCTTGGTGCAAGGTAATTATCACCTACACAGCCACTCTCTCATATTCGAAACAAGAGAAATCTGAGAAATGGCAGACAGGGCTATTTGCTTCAACAGTTTACTTCCCACAAGTGCACGACACACGGAACAACAGTAGTATCGGCTAGATTCAGCGCATTTTATGTTAATGTATTGTCTGGCAAGCAGACGACGACGTTGTATTTTGTGTCCTTGTTATTGTAAACTTGCACGCTGATTTGTAACATAAAAAGGTTCAGGAGCCCTATCGGGGAAAGCTTGGCGTGCCTGACGTACTGCTTTGCCTTCTCTCTCTCTTTCTGTCTTTCTATCGCGTTGCACAACGCTCCCTCCTTCCTTCCTCCACGCCGGGGTGGATTGGAACTTCATCCGCGTGCTTAGCAGCGCATCACTTGAGTTGCTACAGGCAACAACGACGGTCATGCCTCCATATCCGGGCAACAATGAAATGTGGCAACGTGAAATGACAGGTGAGCTCGATAAAAGATGAGATTGCCATATCAGAAACGGCCGATCGCCGACAAGACCACGATCAGTTATTGAGAAACGGCGCATACAAATACGCGTGTGCACAGTCGAAAGGACGCGTCTCTGTACGCTCGCCGGCGCCGGGTCTTTCGCGTATGACGCAGCCACCGAAATCTGTGTGCTACAGAAGCTTCGCTTAGAGTCACAGTTCCGCTGCAAGGGCGAAGCAATGAATGCGATGGCAACAAGTTGCAGTGTTATATACGAAGCAAGGCTAGCAGCTAACTCCCTTAGCATCGTATCTGGCGTAACTCAACAAAACGCTGGCTTAAGAGAACGCGGCCGCAGCAGCAAGCAAGCGACCTTCGCGCTGTCTATCGCTTCAACCAAAACGGAGCACTGAGCATGCAGCATGCACGAAGGTATACGAGCCGTTTGCTCATGCCTGGCAAGGTGCGCGCCATGAATGTTCCTGCCTTCCTCATCAACCACGAAATAGTCTATACGTAAGGGCAACAACGATTGAATATGCACCACTGCAATTTTTAACAGTACCGCGGAAGCGCTGAGCGCGGGATATGGTAGCGTCTAATATTCTCGAAAGGTAACAATATCTGCCGACGACGCGCAAGCGCACGAAGCACACTGACCTGCGAGCGCCGTCTGCTACCCTGATGCCTATAAAAAGCGACATCAGTGAGCGTGTCTCGGCCTCCTCGACGCTCCCGCTTTCCAGGTGAATGTGTATGAAATTCATAAAAAAAGAACAAAGTGACTGATAACGCAGCAGAAAGCACCGGTACCGAATGCGCCTACCAGAACAGCACAGCCGAGGACACCTGCGCTTGGCTGCGCATAGCTTGCATGCTCATACTCTTGATCATTTCTCCGATGTGCTCCGTTCTACGCGCTGTTTACTTAAAGGTTACTTCAAGATATGTTGAAGGAAACAGCGTAGCAGACGGCGCTCGCAGATCACTGTGTTTTGTGCGCTTGCGCATCGTCGGCAGATCTCGTTACCTTTCGACATTATTAGACGCTACCGCATCGCGCGCCCAGCAATACCGCAATACTGTTAAAAAATTGCAAGGGTGTACGTACCGAGCCTGCCTGATGGATTTGCTGTAGTAATAGGGATCCCACGCTCAAGTTTGGGCGCGACGCTCGCGCGGCTGAGCTATGAGTTACGCGGGCAGACGCTGCCCGCGAAGGCGGTTTGTCGCCGGATTTGCCAGCGGTGGTGGCAAGGACACGTGCGCGCGCATGCGCTCCTCATTAGGCCCAAAGCATTGCTAGTCAGCAATAGTTACATTGCGACGCACCACGGATGCAATCCGAGAGCTCTGCGCTTGCTCGGAAGCGGGAGCGGCAGTGTTGTGGCCGCGGATGCCCCCAGTTGCGATAAGAACAGTGGCGCAGCTCGACGTTGCTTTGGAAGCCTATAGGCCGCTAGCGAGTAACGCCATCGTTGCTGCACGGGACCGCATGTTTAACGCTACGATGGTTTCTAAATATGTTGCACCGTCATTACTTGCACGGTCAGGAACTCAGAGTTACTTCTTCAACGGAACGCAAGCACGTCTTTGTGGTGTTCACTCAGTGGCGCTCATTACGGTGACAGTCATGCACAGTCATGCTCAGACTTTAGCCGTGCGCAGTTCACTTCTCTTAGGTGTTGCATGTCCGATCAGCACATGAATCTCTTAAAGAATGCACACCACTAGCGTCGCCAGGGTAGGCAGGGGCTTGTCAACACCCCCCCCCCCTCCCCCACCCCCATCTAGTTCATTTTTCACTTGTAAAATTTCGCATGCCTATATGACAGGCACATGAAGACAAAACAAGCAGCTTACCACGATAAAAGCAAATATGAAAGACGTTTCGGCTTCCATACGGGAGCCTTGTTCACAAATGCGAAACGTCTTGCTTTTTGCTTTTATCGTGATCGGCGTCTTGTTTTAATTGTCTTCATGTCTGTTCCTGACCAGACGGGTTTCCGTCCAACTCTCGACTTCATTACAGGCCACATGGGGAACCCAAGCTCAAGATTGGGCGCGCCCGAGCTAGGCGTAACTGGGGACAGACGCTGCCGGCGAAGGCGGTTTGTCTCTGGAGTTGGCAGCGGCGGCGGCAAGGACACGTGCGCGCATGCGCTCCCCATTCGGCCCGGACCACTGCTATTCAGCAAGAGTTGCATTGTGGCGCACCACGGATGCCATCTGTGAGCTCTGCGCGTGCGCGGAAGCGGGGGCGGTAGTGTTGTGGCGAAAGACAGGCCGTGGATATTCCCAGTTACGATAAGAGCAGTGGCATCGCTCTAGGTAGCTTTGGAAGCCTATGCAAACGCACGCACGAACATAGGTAAAGTATGGTTGCACCGCCTCCCACCCCGAAAAAGATGTCTGGCTATGCTACCGATGCACACGCACGATTTCGCACGTCCAAGAATTCAACGTTGCGAAAACTCGTCCAACACCGCCATTCGGACGGTACAGCTGAAGTTGACTTGGCAACAGGGAACCCAAGCTCAAGTTTGGGCGCGACTGAGCTATGCGTCACTGGGGGCAGACGGTGCCTACGAAGGCGGTTTGTCGCCGGATTTGCCAGCGGCGGCGGCAAGGGCACGTGCGCGCATGCGCTCCTCCTTCGGCCCAGAGCACTGCTAGTCAGCAATAGTTACATTGCGATGCACCACAGATGCCATCCGAGAGCTCTGAGCGCGCGCGGAAGCGGGGACGGCAGTGATGTGGCCGTGGATGCCCCCAGTTGCGATAAGAGCAGTGGCGCCGCTCGACGTTGCTTTGAAAGCCTATACAGCGGCGTGGATTGTGGCCGCGACTGCACATTTCGTCAGTTCAACTCTTTGACCCTTTCGCACCCGCTCGTCAAGCCTGTTGGTGGCATGCGGCGTTGTATACAATCCATAATAACCTGCGCTACGTGCATCGCGTCGTAAAAACTGTGATTTCATTTTCATCTCCGCACTATCTCCGCACTTAAGTACACAGTGACTTACGAATGTGGAATAACCTTAAAGGTCGAGGCAACGTGAAGTGCAACTCGCTCCTCTTGAGTTAGCAGCATCACCTTCATCGTCGCTTTCACTGTCGATGCATTCACAGCCTTCAATGTGCAGTGAAAAATCCTCATCTTTAAAATGGTTGCTTTCAACATCACTGCTAAAAGCAATCTGAAGAACTTCCTGCTCTGAGAGCCCTCGACTTCTTCATGCCACCGTGCTTAGAGAAACGTGTCTGGGCTCGGAGAACATTTCGCTCTGAAAACTTCGGGCAAATATCTTCATCTGGTGTGAACAAGCCCAAACAACAAGAAAAACGCTTGTATGCTGCACCTACAAACAATGTAAAAAAAGCGATTTCGAAGCCGCCCGCGCTGCGCTGGGTGTGAAAGCAGTGAAACCAACACACAAGTAATGAAAAACAATGTAGAGAACGTGACTACCGATCAATCTTGGACCGCTGCGGTGAATTAACGTGGATATAGATGGATTCCATCGGTCAATCAAGTTTAATCTCCATCGGTGACTGTCTTGGTAGGTCAGAGTCGGCGTGCTCTAGGACACTACCCTGACCCTCTAGGAAGAGTGGAAGAAGAAGAAGAAGAAGAACTTTTATTGGGGAAAAGGGAAGGGGTCTAGGAGCTAGATGGGTGGGGCCCCATGTCCAAGGCTCCACTGGCTCGTGCCGCCAGCCGGACATGGTCCAGGAGCGCTAGTTGCACCTCCGGGTCCGAGCTAGCGAGGAGTGCCTCCCATTGCTCCAAAGAGTTTTCTATGTGGTACTTATGCTGTAGGCAGTTGAGGTTATTTGGCCTTTTAGTGCAACCCCATGAGATATGGTAGAGGGTTGGTGGCGAGTCGCGACACCACGGACAATCGCGCCCATATAACGTCGGAAAAATTTTGTGCAATCGCAACAAATTTGGATAGACCCCCGTTTGAACTCTACGGAGGTCCACTGCGTCTTCCCCTTTAAGAGATTTGTGGGGGACGCCATATTTCTGCCGTGCGCGTCGCTGATGAGCAAGAAGCTCTCGCGGAGCCCTCCGAGCAGGGTCACTGTCTTCCTCCTCGCGAAGGCCATCGTGTGTAGTGTGGGGTAGTGGTAATTGGGAGGGAGGCTGGTGCTCCGCTCGGTTCGTGAGCGTTCGAGCTAGAGCATCCGCCCTCTCGTTACCCTCTAGGCCTGCATGTCCCGGGCACCAGACCAACCTATAAGTGTTTTTCAATTCGTTTCCCAAGAGGTTGCAAATCTTTAATGGGAGACGGCCTTTCGTAAACAGTCGGCACGCCTCTTGCGAATCCGAGATTATGGTGATGTACGCCTGCCCGGCAACACTCCTACGGGGGTCAAATGAAACACACAGAAGCGTCAAGCGACTCCACAACTATATTAAGTTACTCAATTGGCCCATTCTCTACTTTTGCGCGACTATACTGTTGGAAATAGTGAAGTGGTCATTTTAAGCAAGACCAATAATACTTGCCTTTGTGCCCAGCGAATGCAAAAGAAGAATAGTTCAATTTTAGCATTATTTTAATGAAACACGTCAAAACAACACACCTTTTCCAACAGCGTAATCTAGAAAGCGCGAAAAGATGGTCTGTAATTTCCAATTAGGCCGTTGAGGTATTCCTTATTTACATGCTTGTATGAGTATAGCCATGTGTGACAGTGACGGGCATAGTGTCATATGGTGCAAAATAAACTGCAGAAATCGGCATCATGTTTCCATATTTATTCCTTATGATTATGAAAAATCAAAAAGTGGTGAAGGCTGGAGGCATCAGACTTGTGACTTGCTATGTCGTCGCTCCTGTTCAGCGTGAGCAGCTAAGAAAAATTGTATCTGAAAAGCAGAACGTGATATAAGGATGAGAAAACAGAATTGCAAAACAGAGTTTTCAAAACCTACACAATAAGTGATTTACACAGACATAATGAAGGCTCACAACGAGGGGTGTGCGAATATTCGAGTTTCCAATTCGAATCGAATAATACCTAATCGAATACAGTGAAACCTCGGTGATACGAATCTCACGGGACCACCAAAAATATTCGTATCATCCAAAATTCGTATCACCAGAAAGCATGAAAAATTATAATGCGACAAAAAAAAGAAAAACTGGCGTACATTTTCATGCATTGTTTTCCAGGGCCGCAGCAACGTCAGGAAGAACCCTGCATGATTGTCAGTTAAGTTTTCAGGTGTCGGCAATCATACCAGCACTCGTAAATATGCGGCCCGTAAGAGCGTCTTTAATGAACCAGGTGCGTTGTGACCCGCGACAGCAGTAGCCCCGTCCGAATTCTAGCATGCTTTTTTCGCATGACACAGGAGTACTGCGGCGAGAGTGACGGAAGAAGTGCTTTGAAGGGATAGATCAAGGCCACAAAATTTCAGAACCATGGTCCTATGTTATGCTTTTGTGATCGCGGAGGTGTTGGGGGTGTTTTGGGGAGATTTACGGCCGTGCCTGCACAAGTGCGACCTCAACAGTCGCGGATGTTGACGTTGTGAGGCCTGACTCCTTTGCCAAGACCGTCCTCGCCTTCTTTCGGCCCTGGTCCTCCTTTCGTAGGATTTCTGATGCACGAGGCAGGCACGTGTTCACACAGTACAACGACAGGAGCCCACGTCGATGCGTTAAAAAAAAAAGCAGGGCGCCGATGCCCCCTGTAATGTAAACGCGAACGCACACAGAGGCACACAGAGGCACAGAGGCCTCAAAGATTGGCGCACACAATCTCGGAGGCCGTGACGCGTCTCTGAAGGGTTATTCTGACCGCAAGAGAAGTATTTTTCTTACAACGTGATTCCAACGATTTGGCGGTGCCCGCGCTTGCGTTCCTGCGCTCGCACATGCTTGGTGCGTCTTCCGCGACAGCGCGGACACAGCACCTCTTCGTACCTGGGCGGTAGCGTACATTCGTATCAAACGTCGCGGGGTAAAAATTGGTTCGCAACACTCATACTCCATTACATTGCAGGCCAATGGGCCTTGGCCGGGACCAAAGAAAAATTCGTATCACCCCGAAATTCGTATGAGCTGTGATCGTATCACCGAGGTTTCACTGTAATGCGATTCGACATTCGAATAGCTAGCATTCGAAGTTTCGAATAATTCGACAGCACGAATATCTAACACGTGAGAAAGGCCAACGGAGCGACTTGGTTAGGGTGGGGTGGCTAACATAGGCGTGCGCAGGGTTCCCCATTGGGTGGGGCAAAGGTTCATCGCAGCGCCCCCCCAACCTACTAAGTCATTGTAAGGGGCAGATTTTGCGCCCCCCCCTCTTAGGTGACTAGAAGGGTCAATGTACGGGGCAGATTTGCCCTGCCCCCCCCCCCCCCCCCGTGCGCACGCCTATGGTGGCTAATGCTAACGCTAACTTCGTTACAGTAGGCCTTTCGTTAAAATTTTCACTGATATCCTGCACCGTTCAAAAGCGCCCGCATGTTTATATTAAAGAAGATTGTGTCATTTCCGCCCGTAAAAAACACATGAGAAAACCGTCAAGCCCTTCACAACTTCGCTTCTGAAACGAAGGCACGGACTTCTTGCTTGGGTCGGTCGCGTACGCCGCAAGCGCCGTAAAACGTCCCGCCTTGGGCCCGCGAAACCCGGTGATTGGCTTCACTTGTGAAAACCTGTTGACGCTGTACAGTCGCCACTGCCACACCGCACCACTCGTTCAGAAACTCCCATAGTTCCGGCGCGCACTTAAAACGCTGCTGTGAACGGGCGCCCGAAGATTTTTGGGCCCGCTGCACTCATGACGATGAAGCACAAGATTACCATTGTCACATAAGCCGTAAACACCGCAACATCCCGGCGAGAGAGCCTGAAGCCAGGCCACGTGGAACAGCTTTTCTCCATCACGATTTGTAGTCCTTCGGTAGCAGTCACTCCACCCTGTAATCTGCTTGAGAACATGAGTAGATTTAATTTCTTCGTTATTTCTTTTGTAGAGAAGCCTTTGAACGCTGTAATGGGTCTTCCTCTCGAGAGCCTTCTAGTGAGTCGTCCTCTTCGTCTCTTCTTGGAGAGCATGCTCCTGGTGCTCGTGCTCGTGAGAGTCTGCGTTCTGACATATGCGAATCGTTCTACGCTGATCTGCAGTGTGCGCACTCTGGGGTATCGAAAACATACCACCGCATTCGCCAACGGTACTTTTGGCGAGGGATGTACCGCTACGTGAAAAGTTCGTTCGCTCCTGCATCGATTGCCAGCGCCGCAAAACTTCAATGCACCAGTCACCAGCAGGTCTGCAACCTTTACCTTGTCCTGACCGGCCGTTTGGGCGCGTTGGCATCGATTTGTATGGACCACTTCCTCTGACGTCGGCTCGTAACCGCTGGGCCATCATCGCTGTAGACCACCTTAAGCGATACGCCGAAACTGCCGCCCTCCCAGCGGCTACAGAGCGCGATGTAGCCTCCTTCCTGCTCCACTGGTTCATGCTGCGCCACGGTCCACCCCAGAAGCTACTGAGCGATCGACGGACGTGTCTTCTTGTCGGAAGTCGTCGAAGCCATCCTCAAAGAGTGCAACGTTGTTCACCGCAAAACTATTGCTTACCACCCGCAGACGAATGGGCTCACCGAACGCTTTAACCGCACGCTCGGCGACATGCTCTCGATGTACGTCGCCGCCGATCACACAAATTGGGATGCCATTCTGTCTTTCGTCACCTACGCCTACAATACCGCCCCTCAAAGCACCACTGGCTGGTTTCTGACCCTTTTTCTTATTGTATGGCAGGCACCCGTCGCACACAAGTCCACGGAATCATTCATACAAGCCGGATCGATCCGAGTGTGCGCCTATTTCTGCCACAGCCAGACTTGCCGAGGAGTGTCGCGAACTTGCCAAGACCTTTACTACCCATGACTGTGATGATGGGTTCGTGGGCCCTCAGACACAGACAGAGTCAAGGACAAGAAAACATTTATACATCAACACTCATCAAAAGACAAATACATACACATACACTTGCTGGACACTAATATACAAAATTACTTCCCCTAAGCCTCAATCCTTACAGTCCTATAGGCCTACGCGAGTATCCGCGCGTCCTGCCTAGTACGGAGTCTATGGTTCCGAAGACGTCACTCACGGCACCGACGACCGCGTAGCTGACGCACGCTCGCAGCAGGAGAGGCACGATGAGCCGTCGACGTGCAGACCCAGATCCCGAGCTGCTCGCTCAGGACCCACCGGACCACGATGTACCCGGAGTAGCACCGAGTCCACTCAGCATTTGGTAGTGCCGGACCGGAATACGTGGCGCGAGGACCACGCCCTCAGTCGGTAGTGCCGGACCTCAGCAGCCTCAGCACCATGGCCCGACTCGGTAGCTAGCTGGTCTCGGACACACCATCTGGCACCCCATCAGTAGCTTGACCTGGCCCGCTCGCACTTCCACCGCAGGAACACGCCGCAAGGCCTCGCCTGGGACACCCGTTCGCCACAGGAAACGCCAGGCTCGTCCCGGCTGGTCTGATGGTCCCAGCTCGCGGATCGAACGAGCTGCTTCTTGCTCGATCGCTGGCCACGCACGCTCTACCCGTCGCCGTTCTCAAGCTCACGCGCTTCACGTTGGCGCCTCTCGCGCGCACTCCGTCGTCTTCTTCACTTTCGTTTTCGCTTGCTAATAACGTCTTACTACATTCCCCCCAACTTTCAGTACGTTGTACACACATAGCACACAGTTACCGAATATAAAACACATGTTCAAACACTTTAAATATTGGCAGATAGAGAAAGAGCAATTGCGCTATGATAACAACGTGACAAAAAAGTGTGTACAACGGCAATAAGTCACTGCTCGGTAAAAGCCGCACGACTCATAATCAACATCTGCATCATCCACCACGAGTGTTTCTACGTGAAAGTCATATTGAATGAGAATCAAACTCCCCCGTAGGACTCCCCTATTTACGTGTTTCGCTGACTGACTATACGTCAGTGCTTACCCACCGCAATGCAGGGTTAACGGTCGGTCATACAGAAAATGTACTTGCTAATTGGAGCCACTCCTGTGAGGTTTTCTCCTCCGATTATAGTATACGCGGCTTCGCGTGGTAGACCGTGCGGTCATTTCTTGGCGTAGTGGCTTGCGCTCTTCATATTTCTTCAACATGTTTATATGAAAGAGCGTGATTTTATCGCCAAGGTTGACAAGGTAATTGCGTTTGCCGCATCTTCCGATAACTGGAAAGAGACCTTTCCAGGAGAGTACCATCTTGTTGGTATCGGCAGGTAAAAATACCAGCACCTGATCACCTGGAAAAAGCTCACGCTTTCTCTCTTTCTTGTCCCCGTATCTTTTCTGAAGCGCCTTCGTCTTCTCCAATTCTTCGTGTGCAAGTGCACAGGTGCTTTCTAAACGTCGCCGAAGCTCCAACATATGCGTGTATGTCGTCTTGGTCTCTTCATCAAGGCGACCGTTTGTCCACAGCTGTTTGAGAACCGCCATAGGCCCGCGTACATATCTGCCATATAATAGTTCAAATGGAGAGAACCCAGTGTCACACTGAGGAAGCTCTCTGTAAGCGAACAGTAACGGTTCAAGCTAGCGGTCCCAGCTTTTTGGACGCTCTTGACACATGCGCCCTATCATGCGTTTTAATGTGCCATTAAAGCGCTCAATCAGACCATTAGCCATCGGATGGTATGGCGTAGTGGGCAGCTGTTTGAACGAAAGCAGTCGACTGAACTCCTTCATGACTGCTGACATGAAAGATGTGCCACGATCACTGACGATCTCTCTTGGTATGCCGACGCGGGAGAACATTTCCAGGAGACCCTCTGCAACCTGCCTCGATTCAATGGAGGGAAGTGAATCGGGGTATCGCGTTGCAAAATCTATCATTGTC
>NW_023615645.1:47500-60001 GCF_013339695.2 Rhipicephalus sanguineus
CTTGACCTCCAAGGTGGTGCCGGTGGGAGATTTTTCCTGTGCGTTGCTGAATAAAAAATTCGCAGCGTGCGCGTTAACTAAAAGCCGAATTCTTCTGTCTCTCATTCCCCATTAGCAGCCATTGGCATGTTCCAGTAGGAAACGTTAGTAGAAGTAGAAGTGTAAGTGTTAGCTAAAAGCCGACTTCTTCTGTCTCTCATTCCCATTAGCAGCCATTGTTTACCTCCAAGGTAGTGCCTGGTGAGATTTCTCCTGTGCGTGATTAAACAATAAAAATTTTGTTCAAAACGCCGTTGATTCATGAAATAAACCAACGAAAGACGCCAGATGTTTTCTAAAAGCAAAACGAAAGAACGCAGATGTTTCTAAAGCAAAACGAAAAGACGCCAGCTGCTTAACGAAAGACGCCAAGATGTTTTCTAAAGCAATGGTTTTCTAAACAATGAAAATTCACAGCGTACATGTAAAATTAAAGTGAGCTGCAAGTCGTCATAACTCATCGAACCTTTAGTATAAACGCGCCCGATCTCACGTCGGTGATGATGTACTGGGCAGAATTCACGGAAGATTCACGGTTTACCGATGAACCTCCGCAGCTTCGCCCACTCATCATCATCACTCCGTGGATATGCTGTGATTTTTTTTCACTTCCCCACGCGCGGAAGCATGCTGCACACTCAATGTCGATGGAAATGTCATTATGAAGTAGACTACAGCGCATCTCAAAACGACGTCTTGCACCCTCAGCAGTGCAGAGACAATGTGTGATCAGCAAACAATTACCCTTGATAATTGTTTGCATCGCTAATTTTATGGCAGTTTGTACAGCAACGCGCATAGCAGTGTCAACTCGTTAAGTGACAGTTTTAGTTGGGCATCCACAACAGCCCCGCGGACGCAGGCTGCTGTTGGAAATGGCTAGCAGCCAACTTCCGCAGAGCTGCTGCAGACGCCCAGCTAAAGCTGTATAATTAGTACCTACGAAAGCAGTACACTCACCGTTAACAGGCGCACATTGTCCGTGTCCACAGCTCCATGAATATTCTGCCCCCCAAATGTCACTTCCAGCACGGAGCCTGGCGTCACCGCCACCGAAGATGCGCATGTTCGCTCGAACATAAAACTACAAGACAGGCAATCGACGCAATCCGCGCAACCAACGCAACGCATTCCAAAAGACCGAAAAGACAGAAAGGAGGCGGAGGCACCGCGCCATTCCGGCTCCGTCGGCGAGCCATGGTGCCACGACGGCGCCGAACGGCAAACGCGCGATATGTACGGCGTATACGGCGGCGCCTTCATCACGGAAGCCAATTGAAACGCGCTTCACGAGAGTCCCGTTACTGCCTCAGAAGTGCTAACTCTCTTTTTCTGCTTCTACCTTCCAAAAGGGGTCAAATAAATACTCGTAGAGGGTCACGGTGCCGCGACCCTCTTTTGACTCTTTTGAATGCGAAGCATTTCTTAGCGAACCTCTGGCACTTTGAGCGTTTCTATCTACGTATCTATCTATCTATCTATCTATCTAGCCGCCTACGTCTGGGTGCTCTCATGATTGCCTCCATAACTTGGTGTAGACCAAAATTTGCATGGGAGGGTAAGAGGACTTGACAAATATGATTGCCGGGTCATTACATGAATAACGTTAAAATCTTGTCGCATACGTCGTCAAACGCTTTCCGCTAGACACGTGTGACACAGACCCGTTTACCACGGGCCGCGGTGTACGGGTGTGCGCCACAGGTATTGACAGTTTATATCTACCCAGGGACGGCGAGAACAGACATTGGAAACTTAAATGCTAGAGCGTTAAGGAAAACCAACATCTGCAGCGTTGACTCAACAAATTGAAAGAATGAAAATTAGGATCCCAGCAGGAATCGAACCCAAGCATTCTGTGTGGCAATCAGGTATTCTACCACTGATCCACGCTAGGTCTATAAACTGGTTTGGAAAAACAGTCTACGCAGGCGTAATATCGGTGCAACGTCAATTGTGGCTGTGGTGCTGGCTATCTACTTTTACAAGAAAGCAATAAACACTACATGATACTCCTACGATGTGTACTCCTACGATACAGGCGTCATATCTGATTAACGTCTGTAGTTCCAGTGTTGGCTCCGCTTAATAGCAGTCTAATAAACATTATATTTGTATTTCTGTGATTCAGCAAGCTATATTGAAGCATTGCTCGACCCCGGAGGAATACATAAACGAAAGTTACATATGATATCCACATCACCGCAGCGTAAGGTGCACTTCGTCCACCAGAACGACGCAGTGTCCTCTTCATTTCTTACGAGGCTGGGCGATGGCCTCATGCTGACCGAGGGAGATGCCAGATTGATTGACAGCCGTTTTGTAGACTAGGCTACGTAGGCCACATACGCCCAGATAGTCTATGAATACGACAAACACCATCCACTGATGATGGTCTACGTAGCACTATCCAGGCCTACCAGCCTCGACGGCCTATGCCTCACCAACGCGAAGGCTGGCTTCAGGTTCCGACATGTCGCCGGCTCTGTCTACAGACAATTGGTCGACGAAATGACCGAGGCATCAACGAATTCCAACAGCTCTACTATACCACATACTTCACTACACATGCACCCCTCGTCACCACGATCACGAGCGGATCCTATAACAAGTCATGACCAGCTGCTGGTGATCACGGTGATGATGCCCTTGTTCAAGAACTGTCAAGAACTTCTTGCACACATGCACACGGGTTCGTCAAACGTGCATGCGTTCTGGGGACACGTATAAGCACTACATATCAGCTTACCGCTTCTGGTGTTGGCAATACCCACGTTGCCATTGGCAGCGTTACCCAACCGTAAACAACTGGTTATATAACACATATGCGGCTCTTCAACATATATATATATATATATATATATATATATATATATATATATATATATATATATATATATATATATATATATATATATTATAAGACGTTTATTTGCGGGCACTCGGCGACGATAAACGACTGCGACAGTCAAGGCGGGTGCCGACTCTGAGCTGCGCTCTGTCCGAAGAGGGCAACCCACTAGAAGGGGCCGGAGAGGACGACCCACTTCAGAGTTCCAATAAGCTTCGCTACAATTACTCCGGGGGCGAAAAGGGAGCCGCCTGGCGACCTAACAACTTGTCACAATGAGCGGGTCATGGTACGCCTTGAGGCGCTCCACGTTTACAATGTCGCGCCCTCGACGGCGCATGTCCGAGGATGGATCGATTGGTTCGATCAGATAGTTTACAGGGGATGTGCGTTCAACAACACGGTAGGGGCCTTCGTATTTCGGCAGTAGTTTTGAAGAGAGGCCAGGTGCAGTGGTAGGGATCGAGAGCCATACGAGCGCTCCAGGGAGGAACGTCGGCTCAGAAGTGATTCTGTCACCGCTAATGCTCCTCTGCCGCTCTTGGTCATGCGTAGTGAAGGTCTTGGCAAGTTCGCGACATTCTTCAGCAAGTCGGGCGGTAGCAGAAATCGGCGCACACTCAGACCGATCCGGCTTGTATGGAAGGATTGTGTCGATTGTGTGCGAGGGGTGCCTGCCATACAATAAGAAAAAGGGAGAAAAACCAGTGGTGCTCTGAGCGGCGGTATTGTAGGCGTAGGTGACGAAGGGCAGAATGGCATCCCAGTTGGTGTGATCGGCGGCTACGTACATGGAGAGCATGTCGCCGAGCGTACGGTTAAAGCGTTCGGTGAGGCCATTCGTCTGCGGGTGGTAAGCAGTAGTTTTGCGGTGAACAACGTTGCACTCTTTGAGAATGGCTTCGACGACTTCCGACAAGAAGACACGGCCTCGATCGCTGAGTAGCTCCTGAGGTGGACCGTGACGTATCATGAATCGGTGGAGCAGGAAGGAGGCCACATCGCGCGCTGTAGCCGCTGGGAGGGCGGCAGTTTCGGCGTATCGCGTGAGGTGGTCTACAGCGACGATGGCCCAGCGGTTACCAGCAGACGTCAGAGGAAGTGGTCCATACAAATCGATGCGAACACGCCCAAACGGCCGGTCAGGGCAAGGTAGAGGTTGCAGACCTGCCGGCGACAGGTGCGTTGAAGTTTTGCGGCGCTGACAATCGATGCAGGAGCGAACGAACTTCTGCACGTAGCGGTACATCCCTCGCCAAAAGTACCGTTGGCGGATGCGGTGGTAAGTTTTCGATACCCCAGAATGCGCACACTGCGGATCAGCGTGGAACGATTCGCATATGTCAGAACGCAGACTTCGGGGTATTACTAGTAGCCACTGGCGGCCGTCGCCGCTGTAATTGCGTCGGTGGAGGAGGTCGTCGCGAACGGCGAAATGGTGGGCTTGACGACGCAACGCGCGAGTGGATGGTGTTGCCGATGGATCCGTCAGCAAGTCCATCAGTGAGGCAATCCAGCGATCCTTGCGCTGTTCGGTAGCGATTGTCTGAACGTCGATGGAAGAAACGGCAAGGGGAGACACTGAGCCGTGTGCATTGTCGTCAGGAAAGGGAGAGCGCGACAGGGCGTCGGCGTCAGCATGCTGGTACAGTACGCGGATGTCGTAGTCTTGCAGGCGAAGTGCCCAACGGGCGAGACGGCCTGAAGGATCTTTCAATGACGACAACCAGCACAGCGCATGATGGTCGGTGACGACATCAAACGGGCGACCATACAAATAAGGTCGGAACTTCGTAAGGGCCCAGATGATGGCCAGGCATTCTTTCTCCGTGACGGTGTAATTGGTCTCGGCTTTAGTAAGCGTTTGACTTGCATATGCCACGACATATTCCGGGAACCCACGTTTGCGCTGTGCAAGGACAGCGCCGAGGCCAACACCGCTGGCGTCCGTGTGTACCTCTGTAGGGGCCGTAGGGTCGTAGTGGCGTAGTATCGGAGGAGACGTCAACAAACGACGGAGCTTCGCGAAAGCGGCGTCGCACTCTGACGACCACGTATTGAGAGGCCCGTTGCTGCCAAGGAGCTTTGTCAGCGGCGATATGATAGTCGCGAAGTTTCGTATGAAGCGTCGAAAGTAGGAGCATAGTCCTACAAAACTGCGCAGTTCTTTGACGGACGTAGGCTTGGGGTACTCTGTCACGGCCCGAAGCTTGGCTGGATCGGGTAGAATTCCGTCCTTGGACACGACGTAGCCGAGTATTGTCAGCTGCCGTGCTGCAAATCGGCACTTCTTTAGGTTCAGTTGTAGCCCGGCGTCGCTCAAACGGGTCAAAACAAGTCTGAGGCGTTGAAGATGCGTGGAGAAGTCCGGGGCGAAAACAACGACGTCGTCGAGGTAGCACAGGCACGTGTGCCATTTCAAGTTGCGCAGAACGGAATCCATCATGCGCTCAAAGGTCGCGGGCGCATTACACAGCCCAAACGGCATGACGTTGAATTCGTACAAGCCGTCGGGTGTGACAAACGCTGTCTTCGGTCGAGCGTCATCAGCCATGGGGACTTGCCAGTACCCTGAGCGCAAATCGAGCGACGAAAAGAATTCTGCTCCTTGCAGGCTGTCAATGGCGTCGTCTATTCGAGGGAGGGGATAAACGTCCTTACGGGTGATCTTATTGAGTCGGCGGTAGTCCACGCAGAACCGCACAGAGCCGTCCTTCTTCGCAACGAGAACGACAGGGGACGCCCACGGGCTGTTGGAGGGTCGAATAACATCGCGGCGAAGCATGTCTTCGACTTGCTCGGTAATTACACGACGCTCTGCTGGAGATACGCGATATGGACGTTGCCGCAGCGGTGGTTGGGCGCCAGTGTCGATGTGATGCGTGACAGCAGACGTGCGGCCGAGAGAAGTTTGCGCGACATCGAACGAAGAACGAAATTCTTCCAACACGCAGAGAAGCTGGGAACGCTGGACCGACGTAAGGTTTTCAGCAATTGAGGAAGCAAATACATCAGCGGGTGACGAGTCAGATGTGGAAACAGCACTGAGCGTACGGGAGCTCGCACAGTGCGTGTCACCCGGTGCGTCCATAACTTGTGCGTCTTCGAGGGCTTCCGCTCGGCCGAGACATTCCCCTCGCACCAACCTAACAATGTACGGGGATGGATTCGTAACGAAAATATCGGTGTCGCCCTGAGTGACTTGCACGGTCGCAAATGGCACCAGCAAACCTTTCCTGGTGAAAACGCGATCAGAGGGGGAAAGAAGTGCAACGGTGTCGGAGAGACCGGTGCAATAGACGGACACAGCCGTTGACGAGTTTGCAGGAACTGTGGTGTCGTCTTTGACGAGTACTTTGGTCGCAGCCGATGGACTGTTCGCCGGCGTCAAATTGGATAATGGTGAGAGCTCTATTTCGGCTGGTGCGCAACGAATTACGGCGTCGTGGCGAGCGAGAAAATCCCAACCCAGGATGACGTCGTGAGAGCATGAAGAAATTATGATGAATTCGACGGCGTACAGAGCGTCCTGAATGATGACACGGGCTGTACACACCGCTGTCGGGTGAATGCTTTGGGCGCTGGCTGTACGGAGGGAGAGCCCGGAAAGCGGCGTCGTCACTTTTCGTAGTAGTCGGCTAAATTTAGCGTCCATAACGGATACGGCAGCTCCAGTGTCCACAAGGGCCAATGTGCGCACGCCATCTACAAACACGTCTACTACGTTCGATGGGCTTTGCTGAGGGCTTTGGCAGTTCGATAGCGTCGCAGCCCTTGCCTCTTGGACTGCGACGACTAGTTTTCCTGGTCTCGGGCGGCCGGACGAGGCCGCATCGGTGACAGTGAGCGGCGTCTTGGGGATGGCGAACGGCGGGTAGATGGAGACGGGCGTGAAGTCGGTGACATAGGCGGCGCCGGCTCGTAATATGGACGGCTGTACTGGCTGGTGACGGTCGATCCGACTCGAGGCGGCTGCATGCGATTGCAATAGCGGGCGACGTGACCGGCGCAACCGCACGCAAAGCAGATGGGGCGGTTGTCGGAAGTGCGCCATCGGCTTGCCGGGCTAGGTCCCATCCATGTCGCAGGACGCGAGGGACGAGGTGGCTGCTGGTATGACTGCATGGTAGGCTGCAGTCGTGGCGTATGGATAACGTCGGCGTACGCAGCCGGCACACTCTCTTCGAAGGCCTGAGGCCTGGCGACGGCTCCGGCGTAGGTAAGTGGGGGAACCACAGGGATCGCTGGAGGCGGCCTGGCTACAACTTGCGCGTAACTGAGTGGCGCGGTCGCCCGAGGATGTTGGTGGTATTCCGGCATGACCTCCGCGATTTCATGCTCAATAGCCCGGCGTAGGGGAGGCAGCAGTGGGGTCGACGGCTGTGCAACAGGCTGCGGGTGAGCGAAGGCCAGTAGAGAGAACTGGCGTGCAATCTCCTCGCGCACGAAGGACTTGATTTCGGCGAGCAAGCCGGAGTGGTCCGAAATAGCCGACATGCCAGCGAGGTCGGTGTCGCGCGATGGAGGTCGACGGGTCATCAGCCGCTGCCGGCGCAGCTCCTCGTAGCTTTGGCACAGTGTGATGACCTCAGCCACTGTGCTGGGGTTCTTGGCGAGCAGCATGGTGAAGGCGTCGTCGTCGATGCCTTTCATGATGTGCCGGATCTTGTCAGCTTCGGACATGGTGGCGTCGGCTTTCTTACAGAAATCGAGGACGTCTTCAATGTAACTGGTGAATGATTCACCGGCCTGCTGAGCGCGTTCACGTAAGCGCTGTTCGGCCTGCAGCTTACGAACGGCAGGGCGGCCAAACACATTGATAATGGCGGTCTTGAAGTCGGACCACGTTGTAAAATCTGATGCGTGGTTGTTGTACCACAAGCCCGCCACACCCGCGACGTAGAAAACCAGGTTAGTCAGTTTTCCTGCCTCGTCCCATTTATTGGGGACACTCACGCGCTCGTAAATCGCGAGCCAGTCCTCTACGTCGGTGCCATCTGCGCCAGTGAAGACCGGAGGGTCGCGGATACGAGGCACACCTGGGCATGAGGTCGGTGTAGGCGGGGCCGTTTGCTGGGAGGCGTCTTGAGGCATCGTAGGCGGCAGGGTACGGGATCGAAGAGCCAGGGGCATCGAATGAGGGCCGAAGTTGTTGTGAAAGCCCAGCACCCTCCACCAAATTATAAAGACGTTTATTTGCGGGCACTCGGCGACGATAAACGACTGCGACAGTCAAGGCGGGTGCCGACTCTGAGCTGCGCTCTGTCCGAAGAGGGCAACCCACTAGAAGGGGCCGGAGAGGACGACCCACTTCAGAGTTCCAATAAGCTTCGCTACAATATATATATATATATATATATATATATATATATATATATATATATATATATATATATATATATATATAGATATATGTGTGTGTGTGTGTGTGTGTGTGTATGCGTACAAAATTTATACAAATCTTTAGCGTCATTTTGTAACGTGTCGCAAGTAAACAAAGTTACGCCAGTCACCTACCCGCCGCATGCTTCGCATAACATCGACTCCCACGTTACGTGGGATCTGCCGATTTTTTTTTTTCTTAGAGTGTACGCCAGAAATCGCGACTACGTCAATATAATCACAGTTGCTGCCGGAGCGACACAGCCCCCCCCCCTTCTCCTGACGTCCCTTTGTGCTACTTTAAGACGGGCGATGCGTTTTCTCTCTGCTTAAGCAGCAATTGATGGCAGGGCTCGCACGTGGGCTGATGTTATCGCCTGTCCCTCCTGGCAACGGAAATGGCCGGCTCGTTTCATCTATGCTTCAGGCACGTTCTTCACCCCCGTTCGCGCGCGTTTAACCGTGGGTAGAACATACGATGCGCGGGGGGTCGTTATCGATTTGAATTTAACGGAACATGACAGCGACGGCAAAAACCCGTCGAGAGTGCCCCGCACCTCCACCAAATATGTTACGGGAAATACACAGACTCGAAGGAATAGGAACAGATGTATTTACAAGTGGTTAAGCGAGCAGCGCTGCCGATAGGGACAGCTTGCGCCAGTCTATCTTGTTGTCGTCCTTTTCTTCGTCTTGTTAACCCCGATGCCACTGGTGCGTAGCAATATAATTGTTATAGCAATAAAAAAGGGCATCGCCAGCTCATGCGACTATATGTACAATGTTATGGGTCTCTGCACTACAAAAACATCCACGGACGTTATGTAGGAGCGAAAGAGCCACAGTTTCAACAGAAAATAGCTAAAATATAAGACAATAACTCATCACTGACATAAGTGGCTGCAGAAAACTTCGCGGAACTGAAATGTGCACGCCGCGGGCCATCACTGGCAGCGTGACTTAAGCCCTGAGTTCTTCACGAATTTTCGCCCAAAAAAATTGCGTATTGCAAGAAATAATCAGACTTACCTTGTCACAGAGGGCCTCGTTTGTTCACTGATGCACGAAGCGTGTGTGTGTGTGTGTATTACCGACGCAAACTAACTGCAATTTAGGTCGTTTAACGCGCCAGCGCTAAAGAGCCCGTGTCGCAGAACATGCAGCGTCGGAGTCGGCTGCGTTGTCTGTGAGCGAAACATCCTGATGGACGCAAATAATAAAAGTCGGGGTTCGAGCCTGGATTCAACCCAACCTGGGCCACAGATACCAACCGCGGCGGAGACGATTCATTACTGCCATCCACCAACTTGTTGGATATTCATTGCTCTCGCCCATTTTTCCTCGCCAGGCGAGTTTTCCTCAAGCCCTAGACTTCGGGCCTCTGAAATAGCGCAGATGTGGACATTCTGCGTTTGTGAGTCGTACACAATAAAGCTATCGCGTTCCGAGAAATATATTTTTTTTTCTTGAATTTCCAACTTGTGTCTGATAGCGAAAGTATTATGCAAGTACATTAAAAAATCTTTGTAATAGTGTGTTTCTCGCCTCCAAAAATCATTGTAAGCAGTGTTTCTTAAACGAAGCTTAAGCGTCTTCGAAGCTTTTCTTTTGTTTTGTTTTTTTTTCAGAAAAAGGAGTATTATTTGGCTTATTAGTCAGCATAAGATGAAATTCGCTAAAATGCTTAAGCGTATAGTTCAGCTGAACAAATCTTAACGAACCAGTCTTGCGAAATTATTGCATACATTTTCACTTGCGGTATCGATGTTACACATTTTTGCTATTTATATCGTTGCTTCCGACAGCTTTAGCGCTACATCGTTGCAATGTTCTACAAACACCAGTAAGTCCCCGGACAGCATGCCGTGACAGCAAAATTAGTGCGTGCTGCCCTTCTCGTTCTTCCCGTGAAGGCCTCCTTTTTCGAACCAAACCGTAGACGCTCGGCTCGGTTCCTTTAGCCGCGAAAGAGAGGAGGCTGCTTTTGCCTCTCAGTCGCCATTTTTTGCGGAGAGACCGCGAGCGGTGCAAAGCTCAGCCGAGCGTTAATTTGCATTCCCATGAATTCCGGCGGCCACCAGCACATCGGCAGCTGCCCAGCGAAGCGGAGCGCCGTTAATAAATTACCTTTAAATAGCTTTCCACGTCGGTGGTTTCGTTTGGTGCTCCGTTTCACCGCCGCAGCCCCCTCTCGCTCCGAGGAGCGCGGTGGCTCACGTAAAAAGGAAAGCATTCATCCAAATGAATGGCCCCGCTACACCGCAAGCCGCGTAAAAGGAGCAAAAAGGAAAACTTTACTCAACTCTGGATGGAGCTTAAAGAATGCGGACCTCCCATTAATGCCGGACTTCGTGGCCTCATCTACAGGCGTTCTTGCTTATGCGTCGCGTATGCTCCTTCTCTATGGTTACTCCGCCATCAGCCTTTGTTGGACTGGAGCAAAAAACAAAGAAAAATCATGACGATGAAGAAGTGGCCATACAGATCAAAATCGATCGTTCCCAGTAGCACGCTGTCGTTTACTCTAACTTTCTCTGTGCAACTGGAACTAGACGCCCTCACCTGCAAATACAAACGCAGCGCCTCACAGCTGGAACAGGGGCGCAGAAGAACACCCGTTAAGCTACTCACTGGGCGCCGCGATATCTCCGCGACACAGTATAAAATCGGGGACTCGGAAGAGACATCCTCTTCGAACCCATGATGGCGCAACTCCCTCAAAGCCTAAACATAATACAGCGAAACTGCAGAAGCGCTCGCCGAAAGGCGGCATCGCTGCAGTACATAGGTACGCTCGATCACAAACCCGACATCATAGCACTGCAGGATACCATAGTCCCCGATATCAGATTTTGGTCGTACACAACACATGCCAACAAACACAACACATCGGTCTGCACTTTCGTACACATCTGCACTGCGGTCACGGTAGATATCGACACCCGCGATAAAAAGCTTGAGTACCTACGTCTTCATACGACTTCTGTCTGTCAAGCTCTCCCAGCCGCCCGTATGCGTGCCTAACATATACAGTCGACACAAGTTGCATAAGCAAACCTTCATCGAAGTCTTCCGCAAAGCCAGGAAACAAGCTCTAAATGACCCCTGCTTATAGTAGGGAATTTAACGCCCGACACCTCTCCTGGGGTTATCCGCAGGAGGACATCAGAGGACGAAAACTATATGATCTCATGGCTCTTGAGGGTATCACTCTCCTCATCGAACCAGCCTGCCCCACTTGCACGGGTGTTTCGAGAGGACACGTGCCCCGACCTAATGGTGGGTATCAACCTTCCTCAGCCACGCTGGTGGTACTCGCAGGAGAACCTCGGGGGCGACCATTTCATCATTCACACGTCCTTATAGTGCGGTAGACACAATAAACATCAAAAGACAGTCAAGCTCATAGATTGGGCTGCTTTCCGCAAGACAGAAAACTTTCTTTTTCATCAAACTCCCACATCATACTCTGAATGGGCCGGCACCTAACTGCAACTCAAGAACAAGGTTACCTAAATAATCGCAACTACACCCGAGGCACCAGCAATCGATACCCATATCTTGCATTTATGGGATACCAGGCGCCAACTCACAAGACGCTGGACACGTCAAAGACTCAATCGCCAACTCAAGACGCGCACTGCCGCCATCACCGCTAAGACATAAATTGCGCAATCGCACTCGCTAAAGCAAATTGGTTCTCGAAATACGACTCCCTCAGTGGATCGCTTCATACCAAATCTGCCTGGCACCTCCTGCGCCACCTCATTGACACAGACTCTGCAGAGGGGCGACCAGGAAAGGCCTTCAGAGGGTTATACACGGCTCCTCTGGCGACAACGCGAACTTACTCCGTGCTCTACAGTGCAACCCTTCTACAGTCGAAGTACTATAGCGCTTAGTATGAGCTACATCACGCGAGCGGGTGGCCAAGCGCTCTGCAAGGTTGTACATTGGCGCCGATCACGGCATATTTTCGAGTTACCGGGAGAGAGTTATCGGGAAATCCGAAATACTCGTAATAGAAATAAACATCCGACAATACACCCCTCAACGCACAACTCAATGGAACCCCAATTAAAGAGGTTGAAACCATCCGAATTCTCGGGGCCCACTTCAATAGTGGGGGAACAACTCATTTGCTATATACAGAAACTAAAAACTTGCTGTCTTCAAATTTCTCGCATGATTGGTCGGGCGGCCAAGTGATGACGAGGGATGAAAGAACA
>NW_023615646.1:0-37500 GCF_013339695.2 Rhipicephalus sanguineus
TTAAGGGAGAAGTTGTCAAAAATGAGAAGCCAAATGGGAGATAAGAATGCAGCCAGTTTTATTCTGTTTCTTTTGGCGTTTTCCTTGCAAGCATGAACATCGAAGAATGGTCTGTATGACTGGTTTTTAAAAATAATCATCCTCGTAAAAGCACACCTCACTTCTCGGCACTCATTTTCCTGTTTATTTCATTCGGCATGTGACGGGGTCTTTGCATATGTGGAGAGTTCGGCCACTTTCTATATAAATGTGGGTGTCCAAAGCACCACACTCAAGGATATGCTCATCGAGAAGGATATGCTCATCAATGTTTGAAAGCCATTTCTTTTCTCAAGACAAGCTCAAGTCCTCCAAAACCAATAGTTTTGGCTTTGCATGGACGTGCTTCAAATATGGGCACTCAGCGTGCAGTCGACACTATTTCAATAAATATATAGCTCTTCGATACTATTTCGTTGGCTCGGCTCTCTCTTATCCTGTCAATGAATCAATTAAAAACGCCCAAGTGGCATCCTAAGTTGAAAGTTTAAGTCAACGAGCATATACACATGCAGTCTGTCATCATGCATTCCAGTCCCTAAGTCCACATGTCTAACAACTTAGTCGCCCACAATCTCACCATGTTTCCTCATTTGTCATCAACAATCAAAGTACAGTACAGTGTCTTTGTGCGGCATTGAGCTAGCTTTTTCGAGATAGTACGCGACTCATCTGTGTAGCCAGCATTTCCTTTGATGGAATTCGGTATACAGTTCTCGTATAGTGCGCTCTGCTGACAGTGCTCCAATAAGCTTCGAACGTACATACTCATAAGCTGATGGAGAATAAAGTGCAGCGTGAACGCAAACGCCCGCAGCTCGGATGGATACGTGCCTCAAATTTCTGGTCTTTTCGTGCCCTGTGGAGGGGTTGCTGTATGTATGGGGGAAGACTGCAGTGAACACCCCCCTGCCAAACTCAGACATGAGCTTTTGATCCTGATCTCCTTTATTATCGCTTGAGGATCGAGCCTCGCTTTATTTGGTCAGTGTGCAATTTTTCTGCTACAGAATTTTCATCTTGAGCTCTTTTATCTCACCTTGGGAAGCATGAAGCATTTCTTCGTAATGCTGCCGTGTAGGTGATGAAACTGTCGCATCTTCAACAACTTTTTTTCAATTTGAACACATATAACGGCAGGAGTACCACGGGGCCTCGGTTAGGTCGCTTTATTTGCAGCTGGAACGATCATTGCAGTTTAGACCTACTGGTTTTACTCGCTGCTCTGCATAAACTAAATACAAATAACAAAAGAAAAGGCACGAATGTAAGAAAAAATAGGTCCTTGTGTATTGCCACAATGACGTTACTTAACCTCGTAGTTGCGAGCTACTCTTTTGTAACACAACAGGGCAACCAATAACGAAATCTAGGGAGTCGCCTATTTATATAATTTCAACGAATAGCAAACGGTGCGTCCATTTCCTATTCGCGCTCCACACCAGTGGTTTCAACAAGCACAAGAATGTGTATCACTGGTTTTGCTAGTGTTTTACAAAGCGTCAAGCACAGTCGGACAACTTCCGGGTCGCAGCCTAGTCCAGTCGAAATGATTCGGCGAGAAGTGCGTCTAACATATGTGATCGCCGTCTTTTGGCTTCCAGACTTCCCGTCAAAGAGCCTACCCCGACGGGCTTCGAACATTTGGGTCCTTAAGAAACCGGTTAGGAAAAAGTAATGACCGTCAGATGTGAAATTAGAGACAGATTGCGAGCAGTCAGCATGTGTTCCGGCATATAGAGAAGTTTTAATCAAGCTCGAAATGTTCTGCTTACAACTGAAACTTCACCCCAGAGTACATTATCGCTCGATTTATATAGCCGTACGCCACGCACGATGTACCCAACAACGTCCGGACGCCACCACGCCAGAGAACAGCTGGAACATCTGTGCGGCCGCTGCAGCATGCGTTGCGGAAGGCGCGCTTTCTGCCTATGGCAAGATGGCGGCGCGCGGCTTCAGCTGAGGGGCGCCTCCTCCACTCCAGCAAATTTTATTTTAACCTCCTTGCTTAAAAGTCACCTTCTTTTCTTCATTCATGGCGAGGTTATAGTTCTGGCAGACTTGGTGCCTTCAGGTCGTATGCGAGGGATTTTTGGTCAGCTGCCAGCTCGTAAAAGGATCACGTCCTACGTGACGCCAACCGGCAGCAAAAGAGTGTTCCACATTCGCCGCCATGGCTGCGATCGGCGCTGACTAACACTCTTAGGTTTAAATGCACATATATACCCTATAAAGTGGACGAGAGGATGACCGCCACCGTAGCTCAGTGGTAGAGCATCGGACGCGTTATTCGAAGGTCGCAGGTTCGGTCCCTGCCGGTGTCAAGTTATCTTTTCGTCCACTTTACTTTCTTCACATTCGTATCCTAATTACTACAAATAACACCCTCTATACTTTCCTTGGCATTATTGTCTGTTAGTTCTCATTAACAAAGTGCTTTTGGTTCACGAAGTGCTTCCCATTTAAAACGTAACAGAAAACATAACAATATAGATACAATATCGGGTGCACTTGCAGGCGTCACAGATAGTGCTATAAGAAACACAAGTAACAATGAATTACATATTGTTTAGTTACTTTTGTAAATATTTTCAAAGACACGTTAAAATGAGCATTCATCGATACTCTATTAAAGGTGCATTTACTTGAAAACAGGACCTGGAGGATTTGTTTACGAAATTCGCACGTATCATTGGGCACAGGGTTGTTTTGTGTGTGTAGTTTATTAGTTTTAATGTGCTGCAACAAAGAAAAATTGTAGACATCATTCTCCTTAAGCAAACCATACCTGCGAAACAACGGCACCGCGAAAAAATCTTTTAGTCTGCCATAGTAACCATGGATGGATGTACTGCAAAGCTCTCTTCTGAAGTATTTTTGTGATAGTTAGGGGTAATAGTAGTTCCTCATACTAGAATACGCTAAGTTAACTTAGAATACACAAGCGCATAATTCAGCTGTCGTTTTAAACGCACACGGGTTTCTAGATTTTCTACCTTGTAGAGACAGCCAACACTCTTACTTATTTCATACGTTAACTTTGATATATCAATGTTTCAGGAAATGCTCTGGAGGAACCACACGCCGAGAAATTCAAGAGAATCAATCTCTTGTATTCTTGCGTTTCAAAACTGAATGTTTATTTCATATAAATCAGCAGTAATAATGGGCCCAAAAATAACGTAACTTGTATAGATCACTTTAAGCTAAAGCTGTTGCTTTGTAGTAAAAAATGTAAAATACCCAAGTGCCTATTATTTACCATAGCCTCTGCTTGCATTAGAGTTTGGCTGTAAAAATCTGTTTCTGTCGTCACCATATATAGTCATGTCATGAGTAACTGTAATATTGGTAATATCATTATAGTGCGTTAAAAACAAAAAAGTCACAGTTTCGCCGCGAGGGCGAAGCAATGAATGCGATAGCAAGAAACTAATGCTATACGAAGTGAGGCTCGCTAATGGATACTCTCAGTTTGAACAGCGCTCCTGTTGCAAAGGCGGCCGAAGCAGCGAAGGAAACTAGCGTGCTTCATGTGTCGAGCTGTGACACTTGATAGTTCGCGTTCATCTTCTGTTTGTTCGTTTAGCGGCGTCCCTTGAGCTCGAGTGACTTTGGTACGCTCCGTAACATGAGCGCGGACATCACGGTGAAAGCTAGAAACATCCCTCTTCCCCTCACCACGAGAAAAGCGCGCGAGCAGACAGCGGAAGGGCAAGGTTCTCCCTGCGCAAATATAAGAAGCGAGTGAGCTCGCCGACGACATTTAAATGCGCCCGTCGCGCTCCTAGCGCCATCTCGCTGGTAATTAAGAAACGCCTGTAAGCGCCTGCCGTCTCTGAGTCCGTTCAGTGGTAAAGGGTGTGTATATAACGCTCGCCGTTAGCTACGTGAAGGATCTGCGTTTCGTGGCGTAGTGGTTAGCGCCACTCGCTGCGGAGCAAGAGGTTCCTGGTTCGATTCCGCGCTTCGGAAGCATTCTTCTGAATTATTTTTCTTTGGGGCTTTTATATGTATATATATATATATACTTATACATATACGGTGCATGGCGGTGACGGCAAAATCCAGCCGAGACTGTCCATATAATTGCTATCGCAATAATAATGGTTCAAATAGAGGATTCTGAGGAACACCAGAAGTAGTAGTTAGTGATCATTACTTTTTTTTTCTCTCGTGCGGAACAGAGCATTCTTAGGCTACCTTCCTGATCCGTCTGTGCTGCTTAAAGGCGGGACAGGACAGGAGATACGCTGCTTCATGGCGTATATCATATGTAGCGCACCCAGGTTTGAACTATAGCTACCAGTTGCATTGATAATCAACAAACCGATATGCACCGAGGAATTAACGATAATGATAAATACCGACAAGGGGTTGTACGGAGGGCCAGACTGCCGTCGACAGTGGATCGAAGTGGATGAAAGGTGCTGAAGAGATGTACAGACCCATGTGTGCGGCCATGTTGGGTTCAGCAATGTTGATGATGTCCGATAATGGTTTCAAAGAGTTCGATAAGGACCGGTAAGTTTCGGATGCGTCCACGCGTGATCGGGCTGGGATCGAGCCTGATTAGATACGATTAGTGTCCGACCACGTTAGAGCTAGTCCGATAAAGTTCAGATGCAGTTCTATAGTGAGGAGGAAGGCACGTTGGTCGCCAACGCGCTATATGGGGGACGAGGCGCAAGGAGAAGGTGTTCCCGATCCCCGTAATAAATCGATCATACTTACAAGAGGGGGATTTAAAGATTCTCACATTTAAAAGACTTGCACGCATTCGGTACACTTGCTGTCGCACCGTACGTCCTGTGTCGCCATACACATCGTCGCCAACGCATGGGCCGCCCCGTGGACGGCGCACCAGTGCTAACGCATATTTAGAGAGCTCCTCAAAGGGGTCTGCCCATTGCGTTGTTCTTCTCGATACACCCACCCCTAGCAGTGATGTCCAACTCAAGCTTGTGCGATTTCTCCACTGGGGCTGGGTAAGACGCTGTGTCCTTGTCACGTATCTCGGGAGCGCTTGCAATGTCGGAATGGAGTTGGGAGAGAGAGAGAGAAGAGAGACTTGGGAGAGACCGTGGTGGCACTGCAAACAAAACTTTATCTAACACACCACGGCACACGAAAATGAACACTCAAAATTTACAACAATATTGGCACATCAGGAAATTCCTAGGCTAGTACGCTATCGCTGACAAAACATTGAAAAGCATTCTAGCTCTGCTTGGCTCCTCTAGCCCGAAAGTCTGGCCACTATGGCCTCTCAGTCACTCGCGATACCAATGGAGCGTTCTTACGGTTCGCGGTGTCCGCTGACTCGGTTGGTGGTCCAAAGTCGACGCCCAGTCCCGTCGTCGCAGCTCCTGTCGACGTCTCTGGGCCGTCGCCGTCGATCAGACGCCTCGCTGATCGTCTTCCTCGCCAATGCTTCCTTCCTTTCGGAGAACACCGGTCTCTCCCAGTTAGGCCTAACTGTCGGCCTCTGCTCAGTGCCACGGGCTCTAACTGTCGACGTGGCTCTCCGGTGATTGTCGGTGGGTCGCCGTCGTCTTGCCGAGCTGTGGTAGTGTCGCAGGTGCCATGAGAACTGCGTGATGAGGCTGCCGCAAGCCCGGGACGCCTCTCTCGGTAGACGCCGAGGTCGACGGCCACCCTCCCGGGACATGCACCACGCTGCCTCCAGAACTCAGCCCTGCTGCTCTCGTCGCGGGTGCGACGCTGGCTTGCACCAACTTGCTCCTCGACAACTCCACCGAACAATGACCAACTCTTCTTCCGTGGTCTCCCACCTCAGCTCGGGTCGCGTGGCACGCGCCTTTCTCCGGCCAATGGCTTGCGTCGACGTGGCGGGGGTGCACACCATCGGGTACTTTTCCATTCCCCGCACACCATCGACACCTTGCGCTGTCTGGCGCGCGCCCCGTGCCCCTTTACTCGTGACAGTCCTCTCCCCCTTACGCTCTCTCAGCAATCACGTGATGGCGTCGGGGAACGAGATTCTGCAGACGTGCGATGAATCAACGCTTTGTATTGTAGTCAGAACGCGCTGGCATGCGCTAGCGCGTTCGGGCCTGTGTAAGGGGCTGGGTAAGACGCTGTGGCCTCTCCCCCTTACACTCTCTCAGCAATCACGTGATGGCGTCGCGGAACGAGATTCTGCAGACGCGCGATGAACCGCGTGGCGTCCTCCAACAAGAGTTCGGGACGAGTAAAAGCAACAGCAACTACAGTGAATTCATGGTGTGCTCCACTTGCAAGGACGGTCAAGGTGCCCGTGATGAATGGAACTAAGTCGACCCATGCGCGGCTTCGCGTCCCCAAATGGTTCCCTTTAGTGGGAAATGATGTAATTTTTCTTATAGTTTTTTTTTTCTTTGCCATCTGATGGTGTTTTTTGCGGACGTATTTCCGCGACGGAAATACGTCATGAAAGTGTGGTAGACCCCGGCATAAAACACTTTCGTGCTGAAAAAAGAAAGGTACGCAGCGCAGTAAGATCGCCCGACATCAGATACTATCGGAAACCATACCAAACTGTCTATATGATTTCAAAGTAGACAGCAATAAAAATCTTCATTTATGGGCCAGCAGCAAGACGCTGTGGGAATCGCCGATAACCACCTTCGCCCACACCGGCGGTGATACGGAGCAGCAACGAGGGCTAATAGCGCTTCTGACGAGTGTTCGTGTGCACGGCGTGCGGTCCGCCGTGGCCAGGGATAGCGGCTACCGGCGTGGAAGTTGCTCTCTGTTTTGTGCCGCCTTCATAAGTGCTTTTTAGCTTGCCTCGCCGTCTGCCAGTGGCTTTTGAGCAGGCGACAACGAACGGTTGCCGACGTCTCGCGGTGCAGTCAACGGATCCCGTGTATCATCTAACAGCGAGCACGAAGCTGCGACCAGCTGACGAAGTATCGTGGCGACACCGGCACCGCTGCTCCGAAAGGTCAGTGCCTGCGCAGCGAACCATTTGTGGACTGCGGAGCGCAGCTTAGATTATAACGGCCACTCGAGGATGGAACAAGGGGGAATGCGAGATGAGCTTTCGGTCTCGCGCTGCACTCAATGCTGGCTCGTCACGCGAGCACCTGCACCCACTGTCCTCAGCAGGAAAGAGTCGCAAGAAAATTGCTGCCCCTCACTTATTCATCGCCGCACTTCAGCTCAACGAGCGATTTCTGACCCTTACTTTGACCGCTTCGGGGCACCTAATTTTGCTGATCTGTAACCATCCTATGCACCACATCTGCTTTCGTTGCAAGGTGATGTGGAGCAGAGCAGGAAAATAGGTCCCCCTATGGGTCAGGCCAGGGCAACATGGCCACAAGAAATTAAGGATCGGCACGTGCGTGTTCGCTGTCGTCGTAGTGAATACTTCGATGAGACTAGCATGCACACTTAAACGCTCGAGTCTTGCTGCCCTTGCGAAAATCGATTTGCACAGTCTATAGACTGTCCAAACGCATCTTTCAATGCGAAGCATTTCTTAGCGAACTTCTGCGACTTTGAGTATCTATCTACCTATCTACCTACCAATCTATCTATCTATCTATCTATCTATCTTTCTATCTATCTATCTATCTATATCTATCTATCTATCTATATATCTATCTATATCTATCTACTATCTATCTCTATCTATCTATCTATCTATCTATCTATCTATCTATCTATCCGCCTACGACTTTGTGCTCTCCTGGCCGTTTCGTTAACGGGATGTATACCAATATTGGTATAACATAACATGACTGTATGAAGAACATAAATGACAGGTCATAACATAAAAATCGTGATATGCATGTCATGAGTACCATGATCTATTCCACGGCCTTTATGCTCTTGCGGCCGTTTCGTTAACTTGATATATAGCAAAATTAGTATGACATGAGAAGAGTGTATTGCAAACATAAGTGCAAATCATGACACGTATATGTACGTACAGCATGATTTACGTGACATGGTCTCGGGCCGCTCGCGGCGTTTAATTAGATGGATATACACCAAAACTGGTACGACGAGACATTTCTGTATGGCGAACATAAATAACAGGCAGTAACATGAAAATCATGACATGCCTGTCATGTACGCCATAACATACATACCCCACTGATGGTGCGATTGCGGCGGTTTAGCTATCAGGACATGTACCAAATTTAGTATTGCGTGACGTGACTGTATGAAAACATAAATTACAGGTGGCAACATGACAATCATGACATGCATGTCGTGTAGGCGGTGATTTACATGCCATGATCATGGTGCACTCGCGGCCGTTTGCCTAGCTTTATATGCACCAAAACTGGTATTGCGTGAAGTGACTATGACGAACATAAATGACAGGTGGTAACACGCAAATCATAACAGGCATGTCATGTACGGCATGATTTACATGACACTGTCTTGGTGCACTTCCGGCTGTTTGTTAACTGGATATGCACCAAAATCGGTATGGCATGACAAGAGTGTCTAACGAACATAAATATAGGTTATGCATTGTATATACCAGAATATACGTTTCGTTATAAAAGATTGTACATTCATACATGCATGACAAACATGTGGTATATAGGGAACTAGATGTCATGACATGAATGACTTCATTTTCCTCAAAGACAAACAAAGCGATGTATGGAGCTCCGTGCTGGCTGCTTCGCATTACATCGATTCCCACAGTGCGTGGGATCTGCCGTATTTTTTGGACAGTCTATAGACTGCCTACATACATTTTTGTAAGGATGGGACTGACAGGGTTTGACACTACAGATAAACGCGTCAAATGAGCAACCGAAGTGACATCACACATGCCGAGTTTTCCGCCGTGACGTGGAGCGCGTTCCTTGCTGCATTAAAAATAAATCTGGTCGGGGATATTGATCTGAGCGAGAGCACCTGGAGAAACAATTGCAAAGTATTTGTCTTATAAAATAATATTTACTGCTTGGAGTAGGTTTTCATTACGAATAAGGTATTCGCCCGCCACTAAGCACCAGTCTGAAAAGGGTGACCTTGGTGTTAATGTTGTTAGTTTGAGTGTTCCAATACCAACTCGTCATTCAATGCGCAACGTTAGACAAGGACGAAGAAGAGACCGAAACGAAGAAGAGACCGCTGCTACACGAGAAAGAGAAGTGTGCTTTGGAAATGATGGCAGTGGCAATTGCTGGTTTAGTAGCGTAACATATATTTGTTATTTTTGGCAATGCTCGTTGTTTAATAGCGTATTAGAGCCATTAATATAATTTACAATAAACTTTGCGCGCAAATGAAGTAAATATTGCAACCGCATATCATTATTGGTCATCACGAGCCGAGACAAGACATTGTCATATCAAAGACGAGTCGAAAACGAAACGGCGGACTCCGGTGCAGAAGGGACGCGTAGTGGTGACGGGCGTTTGCGGCGTGTTTTGGCAGCACTAATTTGCTCCTCCCAAAGGCTTGGGAGCGCCCGCGTCTCTGCGTCGGACCACGTTGTCTTCGTGGAAGTGGCAACCGTGGCACACGCCATCGCAAATGACTAAACAATGGCTGACCTACACATGTGCAAGGAAGTAAACAACGCGACGGATGCGGCCATTGCATGGCGTGTGCTCCCGCATCCCCCTAGCGGACGTGACCGCAAACTGCCCGAGGGCGAGAGTAACGAGGTTTTTTTTTTTGTAGTATGATTTGTTTGAATACATGGCAGTATTCCTAATAGCGAGAACGATGGTTTTAAAAATACCATGATCGCCGCGTTTTGCATTAGCGTATTTATTTGCAAGCCACTGCTACCGAGGCTAGACACTCCGTCGCAGCGAAGCGAGTTTGGCGAACGCACGAGTGTCACTAAGCGTTCCTGTGTGACAGCGTGCAAATGACACTTTCAGCGAAGTGCACTCCCTCAAAGTCCACTTAAGTTACCCTGTGTGACAGGGGTATTATTCACCCACAAGCGCTCTACTATAGCTTATGGTTGGCTTCCTTTCGACGTAATGTACTTTCGTTTGAGAAAAACATGATAAAAATGTGAGGTCATGCACCGTGGAAATACATAGAGTTCCAATTCTCAACTGAATAAATGATATCAACCACGCAAATCCTTCGCAACATGGAATCATCATTAACAGAATTTCAGTCATAAAATAACTTGACGTTAAAGTGTTTCATTGCAATGTGAGCATGCGGGGTATATTTTGTGCCAGCACAGCGCTTTATTTTTGTAGCGTTAGCTACACTTGCCTAGCCGGAGCCGATTGCGCGTGGATCCTCATGAGCCGTGCTGCGCATGCGCAAGGATCAGTGATGTCATACAGCTGGCTCACCGCTCTCCGCCACCGCCGGTCTGCGCTTTCCAGAGGAGTGACGTCGTTCTATAAACGTTGGTAGTCTTGGCAGACGTATTGGCGCCAGCGCGCGCGCAGCTATTCGCCTTCGCTGTGCATTCGCCGTCTGCCACTGTGCTGGAGCCGCGTGATAGCGCCTCTGACTGGTGTTTGCAGGTGGGTAAAGCCATGAAGAAGGAGAGCGCAAATGCTGATCAACGGCGCAGAAGAGGCGAGAAGCTTATCTCATCGAATCCCGAAGTAGTTGCCTGGCAATTAGCGGTTCAGCGTACGAAGAATGAACAGAAGAAAGCTAATAATTCTAGACAATCTGGAAAGCTAAGAATAATCAGCTGAACCTTTGCTAACGCTACGTATATCCTGGCATAGCCGAGCTAAGCCATTGCAAATTTTTATTTTATTTTTCAAGGTGCTGGGTGTTGTTTCTCACTAGCTTGGAATATTGCGTTCGCCTATGCATTGGCTCAGAGACTAAATGTCACACTTCCTCATTCTTTGTGTTGCTATAGCAATTATATGGACACTCGCGACAGGTTTTGCCGTCGCCGTTACCGTCACCGTCCTTGTCCGTATATAGTCCAAATTGATAGCATCACCCCGCGCATCGTATGTTCTACTCGCGACTAATATTGCTAGCGGTGGCGACGAACGTGGCTGAAGCGGAAACGAAACGAGCCGGCCGTCTCCGCCGCACGGAGGGCGCATGCGATAACACCACCCCGCGTGCGAGGCCTGCCGTCGATTGCTCATCACGCAGAGAGGAAACACCCCGCCGATCTTTCGTAGGGAGCATGAAGAAACACCAGGGTAGGGGGAGGGAGGGGGGCTGCGTCGCTCGAAGGGCGCGGTCCCTGGCGCGCGTGCTGTCTCGAGAGGCATCAGGAGACGGCTCGTAAGCTTGCCGTGCTCTCAACGCTTACTTCGCGTTTAGAGAACTGGCAGAACGAAAACCGCTTCGGTCCCTGGAGCGGCCGTATTCCCTTACGCGAGCGTTTTGTAGTTACGCGAGATCGAATGCTAAAGGAGTTAACTGCTAGCCTTGCTTCGTATAACACCTCAATTTGTTGCTATCGTATTCATTCTTCGCCCTTGTTGCGAAACTGCGATTTTTATTATTTTTTTTTCAAAAGGGGGAGACTCTTGACAGTCCAGTGGGCGCTGCAGGCGGGCGTGTCCCATGTCGTTTCATCGTAGACAGAAATATCAGCGGAACGCACCTGTGGTGTCACACCCTAACTTATACCGAAGCACCCACGCCGTTTCATTCCTTACAGCGTGCTGGGGCCCCACCCTTAAAGCAGCTTTTGATAATGTGAAGCACAGTACTATTTTAACTAACTGAAGTACAACTGTGGAGCAAGAACTTTCTCTCACATTAAAGATTTCCTCACAAATCGGGCAGCACAAATCTCCTCCATAGCTATCTTCTTGATACATCATGTTATGTTGCCGTTAATGGCCAAACGTCCTCTTTGTACAAAGCTACTAGTGGGGTTCCTCAAGGGTCGGTACTGGGCCCACTCCTCTTTTTAATTCATGTTAATGATTTTTCTTCTGTCATTCGGAATTCTTCTTTCCTTTGCCGATGACTTAAAGATATTTCAGGAAATTCATTCAGTTATCGATTGTCGCTTGCTGCAATCTGATTTGTGTTCTTTTTTTGAATGGTGCAGGAGCATAACCTCTCCCTAAATTTTTCAAAAACCAAGGTAATGAGTTTCACTCGAAAAACATCTAGTGTGCCAATTTTATATTCGTCAATTCTGTGTCGTTGTGTAAGCTATGTGAGATTAATGATCTAGTGTCCTTTTTGATAGCACTTTACACTTTTCTGCTCACGCTAAGCGTGTTGCTTTGCGGGGTCTTCGCACCCTAGGCTGTGTTTGCAGAATGTCTAGAGAATTCCGTTCTCCTATATATGCCCTTCCGAAAATTGTACACCGCGCTATGTCTTCCTCAACTTGAGTATGCATCTGTGATCTGGAATGACATTTCTAATTCCAGCAGCAACGCCATTGAGCGAGTCCAGAAAAAATTCCTAAGCATTTACAACCGTCGTTTCGCTAGAAATGACTCTGGATCTCGTTCTAACGCTGCTGGATTATTATCATTGCCATCACTTTGCTGCCGACGAAATCGCGGTGATCTGTTATTTCTTTACAAGCTTGTGCATGGTATCATATCCTGCCCTGTACTGCTCAACTGTCTTAATTTCCGAATTCCACGTAAGCTGACCAGAGAGAATAGACCTTTTCATGTAACCGCCTGCCTCTGTGAACATTTGACCATTAGCAGGATACAACGCCTTTACAATGCTTACTTTTTAGAGCTCGATGTTTTTCACAGCTCCCAGTCGTTGTTCTGCTTCGAGCTTTGTACTGTACTTACATAGCCTCGTGCAATGTCGACATTTTTTTTCTCCCTGCGCATAGCTGTATATGTGCAATTTTATAACGTTTTTTATCCCTTATATTTTATTATGAATGTTGGCCTTTCTTTTTTCGTGCGCCAGTAGAAAGACCTTACGGTTCTTCCTGGGCACGTTAAATAAACGTTTGATTGATTGATTGATTGATTATTATTATTATTATTATTATTATTATTATTATATTATTATTATTATTATTATTATTATTATTATTATTATTATTATTATTATTCTGTGTCCTTATGCAAGGTTTATGAGATCAGTGATCTTGGTGTTGTTGTTGATAGCACGTTAAACTTTTCTGCTCACGCTAAGCGTGTTGCTTTGCGGGTCTTCGCACCCTAGGCTGTGTTTGCAGATTGTCTAGAGAATTCCGTTCTCCTATGCCCTTCCGAAAATTGTACACCGCGCTATGTCTTCCTCAACTGGAGTATGCGTCCGTGATATGGAATGGCATTGCTCAATCCAGCGGTAACACCATTGAACGAGTCCAGAAAAATTCCTTAGCATATATAACCATCGCTTTGCTAAAAAATCTCGTTCAAATACTGCTGAATTATTATCATTGCCATCACTTCACTGCCGACGAAATTGTTCTGATCTCTTGTTTCTTACAAGCTAGTCCACGGTATCATATCCTGCCCTGTACTTCTCAATTGTGTTAATTTTCGAATTCCGCGTAAGTTAACCAGAGAGAACAGACCGTTTCATGTACCCGCCTGCTTCTTCCAACACTCTACCGTTCACAGAATACAAAGTCTCTATAATGTTAATTTTCTTGATCTTGACATTTTTCATAGTCCACAATCATTGTTTTTATCCGAGCTTTGTACTGTTTTGACATAGTGTGGCACAATGTACAAAGTCTTCCCTTCTCCGTCTTTCCGCATAGTTGTATATATGCAATCTAATTTTTCATTCCCCTTCAATATTTCTCGTGTTGTCTTATTTTACTCCTCCCCTTTTGTGTTCATTTCTCTTTGTCTACGTGTATTTGCTCTTTTTATTTCTGAAGACTGTCTGTATTGTATAGTTTATTTTTATTGTTTTTTTTTGCGTGCGCCTGCACAAAGACCTCACGGTTGTTCCTGGGCACGTTAAATAAATGATTGATTGATTGATTATTATTATTATATTATTATTATTATTATTATTATTATTATTATTATTATTATTATTATTATTATTATTATTATTATTATTATTATTATCTTATTATTATTATTATCTAAAAAGTAAGCGGAGAGTCCTTCAGACTACTAGACTCAAATGGGGTAGAAGTGCATGCCGTCGCTGACTGTTTTGCCACACATTTCTCATCCGTTTATAAGGCCTCAGACTCCAGCACTGATATCAGACAACAGCCCAAGGCAGTTAGCTCATCCAGTGCTTTGTCGCTGGATGAAAATCTTATCGGCGAATGCATTAAGCGCTTAAAACCATCCTTATCATGTGGCCCAGATGATATCCCCTCCGCCATACTAAAAGCATATGGTACTATATTTGACCCAGTACTGACTACGATATTTAATAACTGCCTTGACACTTCCACATTTCCTAGCATGTGGAAAACTGCTCGTGTTTTCCCAGTATTTAAGTCGGGCTCTAAGACAGATGTTTCTAATTATCGCCCGATTTCTCTACTATGCGCCACATCAAAGATCTTCGAACTGGCTCTTCACAAAATATTGTCTTTTAGTGTGAAAAACTCATTGATTCCAAATCAACATGGTTTTCTTGCTGGCCGCTCAACTACCACAAATCTTGCTAGTTTCATGACGCAGATCTCCACACCTATTTCTCAGAGAGGACAGGTTGACGTAATCTACTGTGACCTGAGCAAGGCTTTTGACGTAGTCAGCCACACTGATTATGGTTAAACTTGCGAACTTTGACGTTGACTTGTCGATTGTGAATCTCTTGCACAGCTATCTGCTCAATAGATCTTGTTATGTTGCCGTAAATGGCCAAACCTCTTCTTTGTATAAAGTGACTAGTGGGGTCCCTCAAGGGTCGTATTAGGCCCACTCCTATTTTTAATTTACGTTAATGATGTTTCTTTTGCCATTCGTAATTCTTCTTTCCTCTTGTATGCCGATGACATCAAGATTTTAAGGAAATTCATTCAGTTAACGACTGTCGCTTGCTGCAGTCAGATTGTGTTCTTTTTCCGAATGGTGCAACGGCAATAACCTTTCTCTAATACCTCAAAGACAAAATTCATGTCTATCACTCGCAAAACATCTAGCGTGTCATTTCAATACTTTCAATTCTGTGCCGTTATGCAAGGTTTATGAAATCAGTGATCTTGGTGTTGTTGTTGACAGCGCGTTAAACTTTTCTTCTCACGTTAAGCGTGCTGCTATGCGGGGCCTTCGTTCTCTCGGATGTGTTTGTGAATATCTCGAGAATTCAGGGCTCCCAATGGCCCTACACAAATTGTACACGGCATAATGTCTTCCGCAACTTGAGTAGCGTCCGTGATATGGAATGGCATTGCTCAATCCAGCGGTAACACCATTTGAACGAGTCCAGAAAAAATTCCTCAGCATATAAACCATCGCTTTGCTAAAGATGACTCTGGATCTCGTTCAAGTACTGCTGAATCATTATCACTGCCATCCACTTCACTGCCGACGAAATCGTTCTGATCTCTTATTCTCTACAAGCTAGTCCACGGTATCATATCCTGCCCTGTACTTCTCAATTGTGTTAATTTTCGAATTCCGCGTAAGTTAACCAGAGAGAACAGACCGTTTCATGATCCGTCTGCTTCTTCCAACACTACTACCGTTCACAGAATACCAAGTCTTTATAATATTAATTTTCTTGATCTTGACGTTTTCATAGTCCACAATCATTGTTTTTATCCGAAGCTTGCACTGTTTTGACATAGTATGGCACAATGTACAAAGTCTTCCCTTCTCCGTCTTTCCGCATAGTTGTACATGTACAATCTATTTTTTATTCCCCTTCAATATTTCTCAATTGTCTTATTTTACTCCTCCCCTTTTGTGTTCATTTCTCTTTGTCTACGTGTTTTTGCTCTTTTTATTTCTGAAGACTGTCTGTATTGTATTGTTTATTTTATTGTTGTTTTTTTTTTGCGTGCGCCTGCACAAAGACCTCACGGTTGTTCCTGGGCACGTTAAATAAATGATTGATTGATTGATTGATTATTATTATTATTATTATTATTATTATTATTATTATTATTATAATAATAAGTCCCGCACCATGGCTCCCAGTCGGGATGCATGCTTGCTATGCTCCTGCCCGTTTTTCGGTAAGCAGCAGTTTTTCCGCTGTGAAAGTTGCTCTAAACGCGTTCATGCGAAATGTGTAACCTGGCCTGATGAAGAGCTGCAACTCCTGAAGTCTGGATCGCGCTCATTTTGCTGCAATTTATGTGATCTGAGCCGTGCTTCTGGTAAGCCTAGCGAAAGCAACTCGTCGGGGTGCAGCGGTGAGCATTGCAGTTCTCAAACCGGTTCCCTCTCCACGTGTACCCCTCCGGGTGACGAACTCGCCGGGCTGCGCCGCCTCCTCCTCGACGCATTGGAGGGAATCTCGTTCCTCAGCGACGAGGTATCCCAACTACGCGAAGACAACGAGCGGCTCCGTAAGGATCATTCCCGCGGTGTTGAACAACAAGCTCGCGTGGTCGCCTCCCTTCGTGCAGAGGTCCGCTTCCTGCGTGAGGAGCTGACGCGCCGCACGGCCGCCGTGGCAGTGAAGGCACCTGTGAAACCCCCAGCGCATGTGACCGTTGACCCGTCTGTGACCTCCAAGCAACCTGCGTTCTCCGAACAACCCCTCTCCAAAATTCTTTCATCTTCGACTTCGCCGCCAGCTGACGTAGACACGTCGGAGCGTGTCAGTGTGATGCCTGTGACAGCCTCTTCTGCAGCGGTGACTGAGGGTGAAAGAAAGAAGAAACCCGCCTCGTTTGGAGTTATGAAAACATCCACTATATCTGTAGCTCAACGGCCACAAAGGCCACAATGGCCAAAGGCCATTTTTGTTACGAAGCTGAGCCCGGACACCACTACTGCTGACATTAAGAAACATATTGCTTCATTGGATCTGTCTCCCATCTCCTGCCGGCGACTTCAAACAAAGTTCCAGTCATATTCTTCATTCTATATTGAAGTTGACGAGGAAACACTACAACGCCTGAATGACCCTTCGATGTGGCCCCTCGGATGCCTCTTCAAGCCATTTCGTGGGGAGCTGCGCGATGACATGCTTCATCCCTCTGAGATAGTGACTGGAATCCAAAGTGCCGTGTGACGTAGACATATTCTACCAAAATGCTCGGGGTCTGCGTACCAAGACACTCGAGTTTTTCTCTAATGTTCTTTCGTCTGCTTTTCCTATTATTGCTATCTCTGAAACCTGGCTCGGCACTGAAATTCCCTCATCGGACTTTTTTCCCCCGACCTACACCACCTTCCGCCGTGACCGAGATTTCAGTGAAACCAAACAGAAAGGCGGTGGCGTGCTGATTGCCATTGACAATTCACTGAAATCCGTTAGACGGAAAGACCTAGAAACTATCGAAGAATCGATCTGGCTAGAAATCAACCTTGAGCGCCGTGAAAAATTGTTGATTGGATGCTTCTATTTACCGCCCAGCATTTCCCCTGCCTCGTTTCACGATGTCATGTCTTCTATTGAACTTGTGATATCTTCTCATAGTGGGCACAGAATTATTGTTCTTGGGGATTTCAATGCACCTGGAATTGACTGGAGCACGCTTACCTTTTCTCATTACAATCATTTCACAGAGAAAAAGTGCAGCCTGCTCTTGGACTTTCTGGCGTTTAATTCCCTAGTGCAACATAATTCAGTCGTCAATTCCAGTGGCAACGTCTTAGACCTGTGTGTGTCAAACGATCAACCCCTTGAAGTTTCCCGCTCCAACATCTCTCTTGTACGTCCGGACAAATTCCACCCACCACTTAACGTAAGATTATCTGCATCAGCCGAAACAACGAGCTACAGCAGTTACGTAAACAAATCTCCAAGATTTGCGTTCAAGCGAGGTGATTACACGGGCCTCTATCATCACTTGTCCACCGTTGACTGGTCACAGGTTACTGACAAACCGAATGTTGATGACCAGGTTGATCAGTTTGCGGAGCTTGTACTGAGCAGCATGCGTAATTTTATTCCCCAATACACACATAAACAACGTAAATATCCCCACTGGTTCTCATCTGAACTTATCAGTGCACTGAAGCATAAAGATCGCGCACACAGGAAATCTAAATGTTCTCCATCGAGCGAGTGGAAGGAAGAGTTCAGGCTTTTTTCGAACTCTCGCTAAACGCCTATATAAACGGGATCATAGTTCGTATATTGAATTCTTAGAAAAAAGCGCTTCTGACAGGCCAGCTGAGTTTTGGAAGTATGTACGTAAACGGTCCAGCAAAAGCGGAGAGTCTTTCAGACTACTAGACTCAAATGGGGTAGAAGTGCATGCCGTCGCTGACTGTTTTGCCGCACATTTCTCATCCGTTTATAAGGCCTCAGACTCTAGCACTGATATCAGACAGCCTAAGGCAGTTCGCTCACCCAGTGCTTTGTCGCTGGATGAAAATCTATCTGCGAATGCATTAAGTGCTTAAAACCATCCTTATCATGTGGCCCAGATGGCATCCCCTCCGCCATACTAAAAGCTTATAGTAGTATATTTGTCCCAGTACTGACTACGATATTTAATAACTGCCTGGACACTTCCACATTTCCTAGCATGTGGAAAACTGCTCGTGTTTTCCCAGTATTTAAGTCGGCTCTAAAACAGATGTTTCTAATTATCGCCGATTTCTCTACTATGTGCCACATCAAAGATCTTCGAGCTGGCTCTTCACAAAATATTGTCTTTTAGTGTTAAAAGCTCATTGATTCCTAATCAACATGGTTTTCTCGCTGGCCGCTCAACTACCACAAATCTTGCTAGTTTCATGACGCAGATCTCCACACCTATTTCTCAGAGAGGACAGGTTGACGTACTCTACTGTGACCTGAGCAAGGCTTTTGACGTAGTCAGCCACACACTGCTTATGGTTAAACTTGCGCAATTTGATGTTGACTTGTCGGTTGTGAATCTCCTGCAGAGCTATCTGCTCAATAGATATTGTTATGTAGCGGTAAATGGCCAAACGTCTTCTTTGTATAAAGTGACTAGTGGGTCCCTCAAGGGTTCAGTATTAGGCCCACTCCTATTTTTAATTTACGTTAATGATGTTTCTTTTGCCATTCAGTAATTCTTCTTTCCTCTTGTATCCGATGACATCAAGATTTTTAAGGAAATTCATTCAGTTAACGACTGTCGCTTGCTGCAGTCAGATTTGCGCTCTTTTTCCTGAATGGTGCAAAGCTAATAACCTTTCTCTGAATGCCTCGAAGACAAAATTCATGTCTATCCACTCGCAAAACATCTAGCGTGTCATTTCAATACTCTGTCAATTCTGTGGTCCTTATGCAAGGTTTATGAGATCAGTGATCTTGGTGTGTTGTTGATAGCACGTTAAACTTTTCTGCTCACGCTAAGCGTTGTTGCTTTGCGGGGTCTTCGCACCCTAGGCTGTGGTTTGCTAGATTGGTCTAGAGAATTCCGTTCTCCTATGCCCTTCCGAAATTGTACACCGCGCTATGTCTTCCTCAACTGGAGTATGCGTCCGTGATATGGAATGGCATTGCTCAATCCAGCGGTAACACCATTGAACGAGTCCAGAAAAAATTCCTTAGCATATATAACCATCGCTTTGCTAAAAATCTCGTTCAAATACTGCTGAATTATTATCATTGCCATCACTTCACTGCCGACGAAATCGTTCTGATCTCTTGTTTCTTACAAGCTAGTCCACGGTATCATATCCTGCCCTGTACTTCTCAATTGTGTTAATTTTTCGAATTCCGCGTAAGTTAACCAGAGAGAACAGACCGTTTCATGTACCCGCCTGCTTCTTCCAACACTCTACCGTTCACAGAATACAAAGTCTCTATAATGTTAATTTTCTTGATCTTGACATTTTTCATAGTCCACAATCATTGTTTTTATCCGAGCTTTGTACTGTTTTGACATAGTATGGCACAATGTACAAAGTCTTCCCTTCTCCGTCTTTCCGCATAGTTGTATATATGCAATCTAATTTTTCATTCCCCTTCAATATTTCTCGTGTTGTCTTATTTTACTCCTCCCCTTTTGTGTTCATTTCTCTTTGTCTACGTGTATTTGCTCTTTTTATTTCTGAAGACTGTCTGTATTGTATAGTTTATTTTTATTGTTTTTTTTTTGCGTGCGCCTGCACAAAGACCTTACGGTTGTTCCTGGGCACGTTAAATAAATGATTGATTGATTGATTGATTATATTATTATTATTATTATTATTATATATATTATTATTATTATTATTATTATTATTATTAAGCGCTTAAAACCATCCTTATCATGTGGCCCAGATGGCATCCCCTCCGCCATACTAAAAGCATATGGTACTATATTTGTCCCAGTACTGACTACGATATTTAATAACTGCCTGGACACTTCCACATTTCCTAGCATGTGGAAAACTGCTCGTGTTTTCCCAGTATTTAAGTCGGGCTCTAAGACAGATGTTTCTAATTATCGCCCGATTTCTCTATTATGTGCCACAAAGATCTTCGAACTGGCTCTTCACAAAATATTGTCTTTTAGTGTGAAAAACTCATTGATTCCAATCAACATGGTTTTCTTGCTGGCCGCTCAACTACCACAAATCTTGCTAGTTTCATGACGCAGATCTCCACACCTATTTCTCAGAGAGGACAGGTTGACGTAATCTACTGTGACCTGAGCAAGGCTTTTGACGTAGTCAGCCACACACTGATTATGGTTAAACTTGCGAACTTTGACGTTGACTTGTCGATTGTGAATCTCTTGCACAGCTATCTGCTCAATAGATCTTGTTATGTTGCCGTAAATGGCCAAACCTCTTCTTTGTATAAAGTGACTAGTGGGGTCCCTCAAGGGTCGGTATTAGGCCCACTCCTATTTTTAATTTACGTTAATGATGTTTCTTTTGCCATTCGTAATTCTTCTTTCCTCTTGTATGCCGATGACATCAAGATATTTAAGGAAATTCATTCAGTTAACGACTGTCGCTTGCTGCAGTCAGATTTGTGTTTTTTTCCGAATGGTGCAACGGCAATAACCTTTCTCTAAACACCTCAAAGACAAAATTCATGTCTATCACTCGCAAAACATCTAGCGTGTCATTTCAATACTTTGTCAATTCTGTGCCGTTATGCAAGGTTTATGAAATCAGTGATCTTGGTGTTGTTGTTGACAGCGCGTTAAACTTTTCTTCTCACGTTAAGCGTGCTGCTATGCGGGGCCTTCGTTCTCTCGGATGTGTTTGTAGAATATTTCGAGAATTCAGGTCTCCCATGGCCCTACACAAATTGTACACGGCAATATGTCTTCCGCAACTTGAGTATGCGTCCGTGATATGGAATGGCATTGCTCAATCCAGCGGTAACACCATTGAACGAGTCCAGAAAAATTCCTCAGCATATATAACCATCGCTTTGCTAAAAATGACTCTGGATCTCGTTCAGTACTGCTGAATCATTATCACTGCCATCACTTTACTGCCGACGAATCGTTCTGATCTCTTATTTCTCTACAAGCTAGTCCACGGTATCATATCCTGCCCTGTACTTCTCAATTGTGTTAATTTTCGAATTCCGCGTAAGTTAACCAGAGAGAACAGACCGTTTCATGTACCCGCCTGCTTCTTCCAACACTCTACCGTTCACAGAATACAAAGTCTTTATAATATTAATTTTCTTGATCTTGACGTTTTTCATAATCCATAATCATTGTTTTTATCCGAGCTTTGCACTGTTTTGACATAGTATGGCACAATGTACAAAGTCTTCCCTTCTCTGTCTTTCCGCATAGTTGTATATGTGCAATCTAATTTTTTATTCCCCTCCAATATTTCTCATATTGTCTTATTTTACTCCTCCCCTTTTGTGTTCATTTCTCTTTGTCTACGTGTTTTTGCTCTTTTTATTTCTGAAGACTGTCTGTATTGTATTGTTTATTTTTATTGATTTTTTTTGCGTGCGCCTGCACAAAGACCTCACGGTTGTTCCTGGGCACGTTAAATAAATGATTGATAAATGATTGATAAATGATTATTATTATTATTATTATTTTTTATGCCCCGTCAATATTTCTCGTGTTGTCTTATTTTACTCCTCCCCTTTTGTGTTCATTTCCCTTTGTCTACGTGTTTTTGCTCTTTTTATTTCTGAAAACTGTCTGTATTGTATTGTTTATTTTTATTGTTTTTTTTTTGCGTGCGCCAGCACAAAGACCTTACGGTTGTTCCTGGGCACGTTAAATAAATCATTGATTGATTGATTGATTATTATTATTATTATTATTATTATTATTATTATTATTATTATTATTATTATTATTATTATTATTATTATTATTATTATTATTATTATTATTTTATTATTATTATACGTGGCAGTGAAGGCACCTGTGATCCCCCCAGCGCATGTGATCGTTGACCGATCAGTGACTTCCGAGCAACCTGCCTGCTCTGAACAAGCTCTCTCCAAAACTCTTTCATCTTCGAATTCGCCGCCAGCTGACATAGTCACATCCGAGCGTGGCAGTGTGATGCCTGCGACAGCCTCTTCTGCGGCGGTAACTGAGGGTGACAGAAAGAAGAAACCCGCCTCATTTGGAGCTATGACAACATCGATTATATCTGTAGCTCAACGGCCACAACGGTCAAAGGCCATTTTTGTTACGAGGCTGAGCCCGGACACCACTTCTGCTGACATCAAAAAACATATTGCTTCATTGGATCTGTCTCCCATATCTTGCCGGCGACTTCAAACCAAATTTAAGTCCTATTCTTCGTTCTACATCGAAGTCGACAAGGAAACATTACAACGCCTGAATGACCCTTCGATGTGGCCCCTCGGATGCCTCTTTAAGCCATTTCGTGGGGAGCTGCGCGATGACATGCTTCATCCCTCTGAGCTAATAACTGGAATCGAAAGTGCCGTGTAACGTAGACATATTCTACCAAAATGCTCGTGGTCTACGTACCAAGTCACGCGAGTTTTTCTCTAATGTTCTTTCGTCTTCTTTTCCTATTATTGCTATTTCTGAAACATGGCTAGGCACTGAAATTCCCTCATCTGACTTTTTTCCCCCGACCTACACCACCTTCCGCAGTGACCGAGATTTCAGTGAAACCAAGCAGAAAGGCGGTGGCGTGCTGATTGCCATTGACAATTCACTGAAATCTGTTAGACGGAAAGACCTAGAAACTATCGAAGAATCCATTTGGCTAGAAACCAACCTTGAGCGCAGTGAAAAATTGTTGATTGGATGTTTCTATTTACCGCCCAGCATGTCCCCTGCCTCATTTCATGATGTCGTCTTCCATGAACTTGTGGTATCTTTTCATAGTGGGCACAGAATTATTGTTCTTGGGGATTTCAATGCACCTGGAATTGACTGGAGCACGCTTGCCTTTTCTCATTACAGTCATTTCATAGAGAAAAAGTGCAGCCTGCTCTTGGACTTTCTGGCGTTTAATTCCCTACTGCAACATAACTCAGTCATCAATTCCAGTGGCAACGTCTTAGACCTGTGTGTGTCAAACGATCAACCCCTTGAAGTTTCCCGCTCCGACAGCTCTCTTGTACGTCCTGACAAATTCCACCCACCACTTAACGTAAGATTATCCGCATCAGCCGAAAGAACGAGCTTCAGCAGTTACGTAAACAAATCTTTAAGATTTGCCTTCAAGCGAGGTGATTACACGGGCCTCTGTCATCACTTGTCCACCGTTGAATGGTCACAGGTTACTGACAAACCAAATGTTGATGACCAGGTTGATTGGTTTACGGAGCTTGTACTGAGCAGCATGCGTAATTTTATTCCCCAATATACACCTAAACAACGTAAATATCCCCACTGGTTCTCATCTGAACTTATCAGTGCACTGAAGCACAAAGATCACGCACACAGGAAATATAAATGTTCTCCATCCAGCGAGTGGAAGGAAGACTTCAGCTTCTTTCTAACTCTCTCTAAACGCCTATACAAACGGGATCATAGTTCGTACATTCAATTCTTAGAAAAAAGCGCCTCTGACAGGCCGGCTGAGTTTTGGAAGTATGTACGTAAAGGGTCTAGCAAAAGCGGAGAGTCCTTCAGACTACTGGACTCAAATGGGGCAGAAGTGCATGCCGTCGCTGACTGTTTTGTCACGCATTTCTCATCCGTTTATAAGGCCTCAGACTCTAGCACTGATATCAGACAACAGCCCAAGGCAGTTAGCTCATCCAGTGCTTTGTCGCTGGATGAAAATCTTATCAGCGAATGCACTAAGCGCTTAAATCTATCCTTATCATGTGGCCCAGATGGCATCCCCTCCGCCATACTAAAAGCTTATGGTAGTATATTTGTCCCAGTACTGACTACGATATTTGATAACTGCCTGGACACTCCACATTTCCTAGCATGTGGAAAACTGCTCGTGTTTTCCCAGTATTTAAGTCGGGCTCTAAACAGATGTTTCTAATTATCGCCCGATTTCTCTACTATGTGCCACATCAAAGATCTTCGAGCTGGCTCTTCACAAAATATTGTCTTTTAGTGTTAAAAGCTCATTGATTCCAAATCAACATGGTTTTCTCGCTGGCCGCTCAACTACCACAAATCTTGCTAGTTTCATGACGCAGATCTCCACACCTATTTCTCAGAGAGGACAGGTTGACGTAATCTACTGTGACCTGAGCAAGGCTTTTGACGTAGTCAGCCACACACTGATTATGGTTAAACTTGCGAACTTTGATGTTGACTTGTCGTTGTGAATCTCCTGCAGAGCTATCTGCTCAATAGATCTTGTTATGTGCGTAAATGGCCAAACTCTTCTTTGTATAAAGTGACTAGTGGGGTCCCTCAAGGGTCTGTATTAGGCCCACTCCTATTTTTAATTTACGTTATGATGTTTCTTTTGCCATTCGTAATTCTTCTTTCCTCTTGTATGCCGATGACATCAAGATTTTTAAGGAAATTCATTCAGTTAACGACTGTCGCTTGCTGCAGTCAGATTTGTGTTCTTTTTCCGAATGGTGCAACGCATAACCTTTCTCTGAATACCTCGAAGACAAAATTCATGTCTATCATCGCAAAACATCTAGCGTGTCGTTTCAATACTCTGTCAATTCTGTGCCGTTATGCAAGGTTTATGAAATCAGTGATCTTGGTGTTGTTGTTGACAGCGCGTTAAACTTCTCACGTTAAGCGTGCTGCTTGCGGGGTCTTCGTTCCCTCGGATGTGTTTGAAAGATCTCGAGAATTCGTCTCCCATGCCCTACAAATTGTACACCAGCTATGTCTTCCACAACTGGAGTATGCGTCCGTGATATGGAATGGCATTGCTCAATCCAGCGGTAACACCATTGCGAGTCCAGAAAAAATTCCAGCATATAACCATCGCTTTGCTAAAAAACTCTCGTTCAAATACTGCTGAATCATTATCACTGCCATCACTTCACTGCCGACGAAATCGTTCTGATCTCTTTTTTTACAAGCTAGTCCACGGTATCATATCCTGTCCTGTACTTCTCGATTGTGTTAATTTTCGAATTCCGCGAAGTTAACCAGAGAGAACAGACCGTTTCATGTACCCGCCTGTTCTTCCAACACTCTACCGTTCACAGAATACAAAGTCTTTATAATAATTTTCTTGATCTTGACATTTTTCATAGTCCCAATCATTGTTTTTATCCGAGCTTTGCACTGTTTTGACATAGTATGGCACAATGTACAAAGTCTTCCCTTCTCCGTCTTTCCCATAGTTGTATATATGCAATCTAATTTTTATTCCCCTTCAATATTTTCATGTCTTATTTTACTCCTCCCCTTTTGTGTTCATTTCTCTTTGTCTACGTGTTTTGCTCTTTTTATTTCTGCAGACTGTCTGTATTGTATTGTTTATTTTTATTGTTTTTTTTGCGTGCGCCTGCACAAAGACCTACGGTTGTTTGGGCACGTTAAATAAATGATTGATTGATTTTATTTATATTATTATTATTATTATTATTATTATTATTTATTATTATTATTATTATTATTATTATATTATTATTATTATATTATTATATTATTATTAAGTAGCTCAGCTTTCTGCCGTTCATACCGGGACATGTTCAGCGTTGGAAGACGAATGCAGAGCTCCGTCAAAGACAGGGCTACACAATAAGCAACACGAAACAGCAATAAATTTGTCACTCTATAAGCGCAATCACACTTGACACACAGATGGAGAAACTATTTTAGATCATGTTCGTGGCAGGTGTGCATCTTTCTGCATCATCGTGCACAAAGTACAAAAAACCAGGCATGCTTGGCTGACACGTGGTATTCCGCGGCCTTATTATTCAGCTTCGCAACTCTCCATGTGTGCGTGCCTGTAGGGCGTTCTTGCACTCGCAGCAGTTTTCCAGCGCGCACACGGCAGAATAAACTTGGAATGCACTCGCGTCGGTCTTTCCTGCCGAGGGCATTAATAAGAGCTTTATAGTAAGCGGGAAAGATGAGCCGCTGAACGAGTTAGCCAGAGGCATTCGCGTTACCGCACCACTGTTTGCAAGTTCTGAATGCGCACGTAGCACACGCGACGTGAGAATGTGCGAGCGAGTCTTAAACGTACGCACATGGTACAGCACAGTGCGGAAAATGTGAGCTGCGTGGCTGGCTACGCGAACGGTGGCCGTAATTGCTGCACGGGCCGCAAAGAATGCGGCTCTTGTAAGTCATATTAACGCCACTTCGCCCGTGCGGCCATGCGTTTGGTTGCCGTTCGTCGCGGTGTTAGTGTGCGCTGCAAAGGCGTCCGTCCGTTCGTGCGAGCCAGAAATAGTAGCGAGTCACTTGCGCGGCTTGTGAGACATCAACCTTTGCAGACGATTTCCTTAATGGGAATGTTCATTGAGCGCTAACACACGATAATGTCCACGGTATCGCATATGCTAAGCGTCTATTTCTAAAATGTTGGAAATACCTTTAGTCTGTTACAACCTAAAAATAGATACTGGCATCACCCACTGCCATCTAGAGAGAATTTGCATAGACGTTCCATTCAATCACATTTCCTTATTTCCGTGTCGTCAAGCACTTTCCGCGTGTTTTAGATAGTTGGCACATCCATACCATTCTTCATTTCTGCTTGTTGCGAGATGGTAAATATGGCTGTTCTCGTCGACTAGAGCAGAACGCTCGCTTTTGGCGCTTCCTATCTTTCATTGGTGGCACGCGCGCGACGAGTGTTTCGGGTGAGAACGAACAAGCGAGGGGATGAACAAACACTTGTTCTTTTTTTTTTTTTTTGCAGCGGCATTTCACGGAGGGGCTCTTGTAATTTTAACAAAGCCTATAGCCTGTCATTCATTCTTCATTTCTGCAACATGCTCGTGTGGCTGGTTTTAAGTCGAAAACTTGAACGTCCTTGCGAATTTCATCAGAGGTTCTGACATGATTTCTTCGCCATACTTTAGGTAGGAATGACGACTCTTTAGTTTTCGACATGCGTGGTTTTTACATCAGCACAGAAAAAGTGCTTGCGGTTCGAAAGGAAACAAGTTTGCACGACACACTGGTGATCGACAAGCGGTTTTGTGGGGGAGCTGGTATTTATTCTTAGGCTGTATAGTAATGTCGTTGCTATAGTTGAGCGTGCTGTGCCGTGTCAAACGAGGTGGTCGAAATTAATCCGTAGTCTCCCACTACGGCGTGCCTCATAATCAAATCGTTGTTTTGCTGCGTTAGGCTTGAGCAATTACTGTGATTAAGTTCAACGCACTGCTTGTTGCGAGATGGTAAATATGGCTGTTCTCGTCGACTAGAGCAGAACGCTCGCTTTTGGCGCTTCCTATCTTTCATTGGTGGCACGCGCGCGACGAGTGTTTCGGGTGAGAACGAACAAGCGAGGGGATGAACAAACACTTGTTCTTTTTTTTTTTTTTGCAGCGGCATTTCACGGAGGGGCTCTTGTAATTTTAACAAAGCCTATAGCCTGTCATTCATTCTTCATTTCTGCAATTGAAGCGCGGTATATGAGCAAAGAACCGACGTGCAGGAGAAGACAGCCTCTTTGATATCTTAGGATCCCTCGTTCAATACCTTCATTGCACCAAGCCCGTACCTGATTGATTGCAAACACAAGCTTTATAGTACAGTTTTGGTGCACACAACATCAAAATTGCTTCTGCCAAAGTAGCCAGGTGATATTTTTGAAATATTTTGGGATTGGATGAGTATCAAAGTCATTTTTTTAACAAAGTATAAACAATCACTTCTTTTGGCTGTAGACTTTTACGGAACACGGTAAGGAGGTGGCAAAATCACTTTGAATTATATTTTGGGACATTGATCTTTGTTACATGTGGAAAAATGAACTTTCCTACCAGAAACAAACAGTGCAATTTTTAAACTTGTAGGAAAATTTTTGTTTTTCAGTTCGACAAGCGCAAAAAGAGAAAAAAGGGACGCTGTCTCGTCTTCTTGACTGTCTCGTTGCACTCGGTGAAATTCCGTTCTTAAGAAGTGAAAAGCAATGAACCATAGTCGGGGCTGAAGAGAAGGCAGCTAAGATGAGCTTTTTCGTTGTGGCTTACCTTTGTGTGCGCTGGCAAGAGAATGAAGTAGCAAAATGTGCAGCACCACATTCGGCGCCTTGCCCACGTGCTGGACGGCAGCCGTCATTTGTGTCGCCGGCACAGAATGAGTAGCACGTGCGCGAGCTCACGTGGCGCTCACTGACTAAACGCGTAAGCTTGACAGAAAAACAACACAATACGCTCTGTTATAAAGGTGACTTTAAAATCGATTGCGCCTGACGCGGATGATGAAGCGGATCGCAGGTTAAAGCACCGAGTGCATAGACTCGACAAGGAGGCCACGGGTGCAACGCGGTCGATCCCGTTGCTGTTAGCCCACTGGCGACGGTCGGCCGGACGCCATCTGACGAGCTGCTTGGAGCCCCATTCGAACTCTTTCCGGGCTCCCGCCGAGGGAAACGCTCGCAGCGACGCCAACCGTACGCCTGACGAAACACCGTGGCCCCGCCTTCGCCGTCCCGGGTCCTCCCTCTCTTTTCCCGTTTTGGGCGGAAGGTTTCCTCGCCGAAACTGCTTATATTGACTGACACTCACTGTCATCAGCGACACCGAAATCGGGATCGCTCTTTGTCCTCCCCTATTTCGCACAATAGCTAGCACGTAGTTCACTCGTGTTCCATAACGGCAGCTTCTACGCATGAGCTATACGCAGGTGAAGAGCAACATACAAGCGCCAGTGTCTTACCTATGCATGTGCGCAACACCTGCCTTTATACCCAAACCAACGCTCTGCTCAATTATTCAGTGTGTCGAACGGAGCCTAATCTGAAAACCGTACACGGTCTGAAGTCAACCCGTAGCGATATACCAGGAAGGTGCCTAAACCCGAAGTGAACCTCAACTGACGAAATCTAACAACGGTTATCAGGCCTACACGGAAAAGTTCACGCATACAGGGACAGAACGAGTCCTCAGTAGACGCAATTTTTTTCCTCACTCGGTACTACATTCCCACTAGACGATCGTTACTGTACTCACGAGTAGCACTGTTTGCAAGAAAGGCGGTGAAGTTGGGGAAGGGGGAATAAGAGTGATAACATCATTAAATGCAGCGCAAAAAACACGGACACAGAAAAGGAGCACACTGCACAGCACAGCGAATTTTTTTTCTGCTCGGTTGATCGTGCCTTGGATTGTGCTTTAGAAAGTGTTGCGGTTAAAACGTTTAGGTATGTTGATGATTACATGGTTTTTGGTAGAGGACTATGGGTGCGTGAATGTGAGGGCGAATGTTTTGGAAGTGTTTAAGGATTTAGGGGGCCGGCTTAAGTTCACGTGTGAAATGCCGAGTGATGGACGCATACAGTTTTTGGACCTTTGTTTAAGTTTTGTTGCGAGTCATGTGTGTTGGATGTACGTTCCCCCGTAGCGCGAAGCCCTTGATAGATTACCGTTCGGGGATCTCGAAGGTTGTGAAAGATGGCGTGGCGGTGTCCTTCATGAGAGCGTCACTAAGGAAGTCGTGTCCCCATCTTATGGGAGAAAGCTTCGCAAGACAGGTTGAGCGCCTAAGGGATTCTAGGTTTCCTGAGCACCACTTGGTCTTCCTTGCAGAGAGGCTTTCCCAGAAAATGAACAGGGAAGCAAGAGGGTCTCAAGAGGGCAATGATATGTTAACAGGGTTCCTTTTGTATGCGTTCCGTACCTTCACCGGGTACCGCATCGTTTAAAAAAGGTGGGGGCCAGGTATGGTTGTAATGTGGTTTTTTCAGGTGGCAACAAGCTTGGCCAGCTTTGTGCAGCGGTAGACAAGAAGCTGCAGAGGCAAAGCCGGGAGACCCACTGGTGCGGTATCAAGCACCGGGAAAAGTTAGTTGATTGCGGCAGGAAAGTGGTATATAACATACCTTTGTCATGTGGAAATTGCTATGTCGGGCAGACGTAGCGCTGTTTAAATAATAGATTAATTGACCACAGGACCTCTTTGAGCGGACCGCCGTGTTCAAATCTTTCGCTGCATTGCAGGGAGTGCGGCTGCGTGCCTAAGCTGACAGAAGCAAATGTGCTCGCAAGATTAAAAGAAAAGACGGAGCGAGAGACTGAAGAGGCATTTTTATCAGCAAATTTGATGAAGCATGTGTCGCGAGGCCGTCAGTACTGTTGTAAAATATGGAATCACTAAATCTGCTCTCTTTCTTTCGGATCACGTGTTTGTTTTCCATGAGTATATCAGCATGTGTGTTCTTCAATAAATCTGAGTGGATGGTTAATGCTGTGTAGTATGCTCCTGTAGTGTGCCCACCGCCATAAAATTGTGGAACGATTTACCCCTGACTGTCAAAACTTCATCTTTTCATGAATTCAAATATGCCATTAAACTTTTTTACTTGCAAATGTAAATTTAACCAATTCACCATATCGCTACTTGTATAGCTTCTTCTTTTTGATCATCACAATGGTTCATTTGTACTATAATTACTTTTGTTAGTTCTCTTTCAGTTATTGTACTTTGCCACTGTGATTAATATATGTACTTTAACTATTGGATATTATTTGTGTTTATTGCGTTTCCTTTTTGTTGTTGGTGTTCACCTGCTCACTGTTTTTATTTCTTGTTAACTATTATTAACCGAGGGTCCCGCTGCACTCTTCGACTATGGGACCTTCGTCTGTATATTTTTCTGTATCCCCATTTTTGTGTATAATAGAATAATAAATGACTTTGACTTGACTTTCTGTGTCCGTGTTTATTGCGCTGCGTGTAACGATGTTATCGTACCAACTCGCCCAGCAAGACACCCTTCTGAAGGTGGTAAGTAGAGGCCGGATTTTTAGGCATTAAAAAAGCTCGTTTTAGGCGCCAAAATAGGCAGGTAAAACAGCGTTTTAGGCCTCCAATATCGTAAATATAGGCACAATAAACTTTCACGTAAATGCAAATAGTTTCAAACGAAGACGTGCGCGACCGTGCGATTGTGCTTTGTCTCGAACGGTTCGCAAGACATGGTCTCTCCCGTGTTCTTCACGGTGAGTCAAGTGTCCACTGTCGTATGAACACACTCCTGGCTGTCTTCTCGGCATGAATAAGAAGGGCAGAGCAGGAACGAATAGCCAGATTACTAAAACGATGGAAGGGAGGAATTCCCCCTATTGCACGGGTCGAATCGCGTGGAGCCAATTTCTACCCTGGTGGTGAATCACTGGCGTAGCCAGGCGGGGTGGGGTTCAGGGAGGGTCAACCTCCCCCCACCCCCCGAAACTTTTCAGGTTTGCATGTGTAATGTACACGCACGCATACAAACGCACGCACGAACATAATGTCGGGGCTCCCGAGTTCTACTAACCTACTTGCGTACGGGTGAAAGCATTTACACTCTAACGTTTGTTATCTTCTTCATCTTTTGTTTACGTAGGCAATGTATTGCTATGCTTGTATGTTGTATACATTACTGATTCCCATGATCGCGACGCTCGCACGTGATGTCATTACTCATTTGTGCGTTTTATTCTTATGTACTCTTGTTGTATTGCCATTGCATTGCCTAGCTTGTATAATGTTTGTATTTTTTCCATTCCTGTAATAACCCTCAAGGAGGGTTGGCAGTATTCTGTAAATAAATAAATAAAATAAAATTAAATGTGATTGAACTACCCTCCCCCCCCCCCCCCCCCCTCATTCGAAAAAAATGTCCTACCACCCTACTGCAGTGAACACCTTAAGAAGTAAATTGCAAACAAAAAAGCTGCGTGCACATCACATTTTTCTTTCTCTTTTTGCTCTTCACTCTCCTTTCCGCTGCGGCTCTCCGCGGTTTCACATTCGCCAACCGCTCGCCCAATGTCAGCACGGAGGCAAATGCTCGCCGGCGTGTCCCACTTCGCTGCTACTAGCGGTTGTTTCCGGGAGTTGGTTCAACTAGAGCACTAGGTTGAACCCCATGGTTGAACATCAATAGCGGTCTCATACTGCACCCGGGAGAGAAACTTGAGGCTAAATAGTCTTCATAAAAGCGCCAATTTTTAAAATAGGCACTTATAGGCATTTGTAAGCATTTAGGCACGAACGCCAAAAAGAGGCATTTATAGGCAGTATAAAAACATTGTAGAAGTCCTTCTCAACCTCTAATTCATGCTCATATATCAAAATGGCGCGATAGGTGCGCAAGAAACAAAATAGGCATTTGCCTAAAATCCGGTCTCTAGTGATAAGTCATCGGCAGGCGTTGGGAACCGTAACGCCCTACAGATGCTCGCCCGTTTGCGGTACGCTGAAATCGACCACGCCAATTGCGTTGCGCCGTTTGAACGTTGTTTCGAAGGCTCTGCAAAATCTTCTATTTCCTAGTTTGGTTGTTAGGTCGGCTCGCTACTAGTACCGGATAAACCGTAGAACACACGTGTCAATATACGTGAACAGCAAATAGGGCTAAATAAGTAGCACAGGACTACCGAAGAGTTCAACCTACACAGTTGCTTCTAGCAGTAAGTATTCCCCCGCTAATGATTGCCAGCAGCTTCTCAGTGTGCGCCACAATAACCGCATAGCAAATCTACTTTTAAATGCGAACCGTTTCCTGGTGAAGCTTTTGGGTGGAAAGTTGAAACCCTCAGTAACGAAATCGGCGGGGAAAGCACAAAATTTCGCTCTTGCGGGAATTTCGTTGGCGCGAGAATGCGGCAGAAAAGACATGGAATTTTCAAAAAACACATTTTACTTCCAAAAGTCAGTAAGTTTGCTTTGGCGGGCCTTACCACGCAGCAGTTTCATGCCTCTCGATCGGGAATCTCGTTTGCCACGGCACAAAGTTTGCCCCATGCACTGGTCAGTGACGGCGGCACTGCGCTGTCACCAGTACCGTCATCACGTGCGCCTACAGGCGAACCTTCTTCCGGCTCCGCTGGATCAGCGCGGATCAGCACAGAATCGTGGACAGCGAGCTGCACGCAACGCCAAATTCTTCGGCGATGTCCATTTTTTTCCTGCCCTTTTCCACCTCACTGATGATTGCAGCCTTATCTTCCAGCGTGATGAACTTCCGCTTTTTCGTTGGAGGCCGCATCTTCGCAGGCAGCGAAATCGGACGAAGCAATGGCAACGCACAGTTCACGTCGCACCGAGCGACCAAGCAAACGCTCCACAAATGGCTCCACACACGCGACCATGTGCGCGCAAAGCCGACAAAGCCAAGCACAGAGCCAAGCCAACGAATGAAACTACGTGAGGAATGTGGATTTGGCTACGTAGTCAGCGATAACGAGCACGTGTTTCGGCAAGCCATCATCATCATCATTGTCGCCAGCTTTACGTTTCTTTTTTTTTTTTTTTTGTAAACAATGATGGCGGCTGCTTCTCAAGTGCGCTGTAGTGATAGTTTTGCACAATTTAGGTGTAGCATGAATGCATTTCAGCAGTTTTTGAATGTAGTTAGTGTTGCGACAGTAGATTATTTGCGCACTAGTGTTTCAAAAATTTCGTTAATGAGGGACTGCAGTATGAATATCTTTCGTAGTCGCGAGTTATGAAATGCATTGACTCCTATGGGCGTCCGTCGGTGCTCCGGAAATATTTCGTTGCGTTGAGAGTTTCGTTCTCTCGGGATTTCGTTATCGCGAGTTTCTAATGTAGTACCTACGCTACAATTTTAGATATCGAACGACCCAAAAAATTCCTTCCGCGATTTTATGTAATTCCCGATTTAACGAAATAATTCGAGCGTGGTCATGCCCTCCTAAAACCGATTCTCAACCGTATCGAAAAAATTCCAACTTTGGGAAACTTCAATTCTGAACGCGCGTTTTCATGATCGCGGGATGAGCCTACACATGCACTGAACGCTTGCAACCTTATATAAAACTCAACGCTTACGCATCACATCTCCCCCCAAAATTCTGCGTGGATTCTTTTTGCTTGTTCTTTGAAGTTTTCTTAATAACGAGGCTGTGTCGTCTTAAGCACATGTCTCCTTTGGCGTGAACGATATTAAGCGTTCTTTTTTTTTTGTTGTTGTTCTCCGGCGTCTCCTCAAAAACGAGCAACAAAATAAAAATCTGGAAGAAGCTTGCATCGAAACCCTGCTAAATATACGACGACGTTTGCTCACATTGCTCCGTTTCAAGTGTCCGCCGCACGGGATCGAAAATATAGGAAAAAGAAAGTGATTTTCTGAAACAAAACAACGTGGATGGACAAGATGGAGAGCCGAAACGGCTTTTCAAAAGCTTCCAGCTAAGGGGACGCCACGAACGTATTGTGCATATCGAGGCGTGCGTAATATGTCGCATCCATGCAGCGAAGCGAATTTGTGCAGGGTTGCCTCTTCGAAATGTCTCGCAGTATTGTTTTCGCGCAATCCGCGTTCCTCCGCACGGAATCTCGTGCTCCGCATCGACCTCTTCTGCGCAGATTATTGCGATTGTTTATTGCGTCGATGTTCAGCGCAACAGTTTACATTTACTAAACGCGCTTTGTTTTCCTTTGCGCCGCTACATTCTGGTTCTCTTCTTTCCTTCCAATGGACGGGGAGCAACGCGACAAAAAATGCCTAAATCTTCCAGAGCAGCTCATACTTTTAAAAAGAGTCCGGGTTGTTTGTTTATTCCAACGCTGCTTCGAACAGCTTTTGGCCTGCAAGCTCGCTTCGATTTCAGTTTTGGCTTTCTGGAGTCGAGAACATACTACTTTCCAAGCTGATTCACGGATGGCAAAACTGCTCTTTTTGTCTTGGGGATATCGCGTGCATTTCCCATTTGTTTCCCTTCTTACTCCATCCCCACGTGGGCCCGGTAAGGTGTCTCGAATAAATAAGTAAATGAACTACACGTGGTCTATTATCAATAACACCAGATATTTTGAAGATTTGCGTCATTTTATAACTTTTGAATGCGTATTTTATCTCAACTACTTCTAGTTGAAGGCTTCGGAACAAAGATTCGCATCATGCAGGTTGCGTTTTTTTTTTAAATAACTCGAAAACATATAATACCTTTCTCAGCAGAAAAACCTCGTCGTTTATGTTTGTTCGCCGTAAGGGGATGCAGCTGATCAATACCGAGAGGTTCTATGATCAGGAAAAATGCGGTCGTCGGGAACATCTTGATATTTCACCGCATCTCCTGCAAACAGCAACTGTAGCACTTTTTCTCGTTCGGTGTCGGTGTAGTTTGGCGCAACACTTGGCTCGGCGCGATGCTTCAACGCTGATCGTTCGGGCGACACACACAGGCCAAATGCGTCTGCGTAGCTGCTTTGAACATTTCGTACACCTTTAACATTTATTCCATCACATATTTTCTTTCGCCTTTGCTGCGAACAGCACTCAAGCAGCGACGAGTGGCTCTCTTGAACACGACGAGCGGGTGAAAGAAAAGGTATACGCTGCGTACGAGTCTCCCAGAAGGTCTGCGATCATGCACCGTCGAACGATAACAGATGTATCCGCACCAAGGGAATTTAAGACGGGCACCTGACTTCCCGTATATTTTATGGTAGACGCTGTGCCTAGAATGTCGTCCTGCTCATGTCTCTCTTCTGTGTATGTTTTTTACTATAGCAGCAGTATATATGTCATACAGCTAGAAAAACGTGCAGCCGAACAATGTATTCCGACATTTTGTTTTTTCAGAAAATGACGTTGTCTGTTAAAAACTGTATTTGAATGGAACCGCCTTTCTGTCTGTCTACTCGAGTATGTGACTTTGGCCATTCCTTATACCTGACAGAGCACTGCGTGTCCTATTCCAATGGTTGCGTTCAAGCTCGGTTTTCAGCGATGCGTGTGACCCGCCGCGGCGCTCTAGTGGTTATGGTGATCGACTGATGACCGATAGGTCCCGGGTTCGAATCCCGTCCGCGGCGGCCGCATTTTCGATAGAGGCGAAAATCGTGTACTTAGATTTAGGCGCACGTTAAAGAACCCCACGTGGTCGAAATTTCCGGAGCCCTCCTCTACGGCGTCCCTCATAATCATATCGTGGTTTTGGGACGTTGAACCCCAACAATAATTGAATGGTCTGCCTCAGTACAATGCGCTAGTGGAGCAGTGGGAGTTCATGTTTAACGGTGGGAGGGTGTGTGAGCACTGTGAGAGTTGATCGAAAGCAGTGTGGCTCTGCGTGACCTCGCTAAATCTAGTCAGCTGCGCTGTCAAAGCGACAGTATACTGCAGCGATCATCCAGTTCGCTACATTAATCACTAGATAATAATAATAATAATAATAATAATAATAATAATAATAATAATAATAATAATAATAATAATAATATCTGGGGTTTAACGTCCCAAAACCACGATATGATTATGAGAGACGCCATAGTGGAGGGCTCCGGAAATTTCGACCACCTGGGGTTCTTTAACGGGCACCGAAATCTAAGTACACGGGCATCAAACATTTTCGCCTCCATCGAAAATGCAGCCGCCGCGGCCGGGATTCGATCCCGCGACCTTCGGGTCAGCAGTAGAGCGCCATAACCACTAAAGCACCGTGGCGGGGCACAGGTGGTCGAAATTTCCGAAGTCCTCCACTACGGCGTCTGTAATAATCATATCATGGTTTCGGGACGTTAAAACCCAGATATTATTATTATTTCAGGTGCTTCAATTATTTCTCTAGTTCTTTTTTCTTTGTGTCTGGCAATGACAGTTGTCTCGCGAAACTTCGGTGCGCAGCCACAATCCCTGCAATGGATACCAAGGTTACCAACTCGCGTTCCTTCAACCTTACATTAAAGGGGTCATGAACCACTTTTCCAAGTAATGATCTAATAACGTCAGTATCGGAGTTTACTGCCTCCCAAATCGATTGCCGCAAAAATTTCTCGAATCCGTCAAGAATGAGCGGAGTTACGGGGGTTTGGCGCACGCTCTCAGCGCTTTCTCTCTTTTCTCGTGCCGACGAGCGCACTGGAAGCTAGACAGGGAGGGATGGCACGGGGGTAAGAAGTTACGTCAGCGCGCGTCCTGAAACGCGATCGCTCTCCCGCTGTGATTCGCGTGCGCGAGTGCGGCTACCGTGTACCGAGGAGTGCGGCGCCGGCAAGTGGCGGCA
>NW_023615647.1:0-53774 GCF_013339695.2 Rhipicephalus sanguineus
GGCACGCCATCAGTAGCTTGGCCTGGACCACTCGCAACGTCCACCGCAGGAACACGCCGCAAGGCTACGCCTGGGACATCCCGTTCGCCACAGAAACGCCAGGCTCGTCCGGCTGGTCTGATGGCCCGCCGCCGCGGATTCGAACGAGCGCTCTTGCTCATTCGCTGGTCACGCACGCTCTATCTTCGCCGTTCTGAAGCTCACGCGTTCACGTTGGCCTCTCTCGCGCGCACTCCGTCGTCTTCCTCAGTTTCGTTTTCGCTTGTCACTAACACCTTCTTACTACATTCCCCCAACTTTCAGTACGTTGTACACACGTAACACACAGTTCCCGAATATAACACACAAGTTCAAACACAAATGTCCACAATGCAAGAACTACAGCATTATGATCACAACACGTGATAAAAAGTGTGTACAACGGCAATCACTGGCCAGTAAACGCCGCACGACACATATATTCAGCATCTACGTCGTCAACCAAGAGCGTGTTCCTACGTGAAGGTCATATTGCATGAGAAGGCAATTTCACCGTAGGACTCTCTTATTTAGATGTTTTGCTGGCTCACTATACGTCAGTGCTTATATACGGTCGTACCGCAGAGTTAACGGTCGGTCATACAGAAAAACATACTTGTGAATTTGAGCTACTACTGTGAGGCTTCCTCTTCCGATTGTAGTATACCTGGCTTCGTGTGGTAGCCCATGCGTTCCTTTGTTGATTTAATGGTTACGCTCTTCACATTTCTTCAACATGTTTATAGGAAGAGCGTAACTTTATCTCCAAGGTTGACAAAGTAATTACGTCTGCTCCACCTTTCGATAACTGCGAAGGGACCCTTCCAGGAGAGCACCAGCTTATTAGTATCGGCTGGTGTAACAATAGCACATGGTCACAGGAACAAGTTTGCGCTTTCTCACTTTTTGCCGTAGTAGCCTTTCTGCGGCTTCTTCGCCTTCTCCAGTTCTTTGTCAGGTTCGGGACTCTCTTCCAATGCTTGCCATGTAGGAACCCACTCGATTTCTTCCCCTTGGAACTTTCTTGGAATGCGGCCCAGATCACCGGGTACTTTCTGCGTACCGCTGATAAAACTCCCTTTGCCGGAGTCCGTGCACTGCTCGTTTTCACATGGGCATGGTCATACTCTGGTGCTGATGCATTTGAAAGTAACGTATCCGGCAATGCCGCACCCTTGATGTTGCCCAAAATACGTCATGTAATGGTTCCGCCATGCATTTAAACGAGTACCTCTCCAGTAAACAATGCACATTGCAAAAAGACTTTTGCCTCTGGGAGGTATCGCACAGTGCGGTCCAGTAAGTACACTGGGCTCGTTGTTCCCGTGAACTTTTTCGGAACCAAGGATGCCGCACGACGACCGTGTTGCAACCAGTGTCTCAACGTACATGCACTGGTCTGTTCTCTAGGAACCCCTTCACAACAGGCATGTCAGTGACTCCAACGGTCTCAGATCGTCGACTTAATGTGGCATTGACGATGGGTATGGTTTCGCGTCTGGGAGAACAACGTAGCCCCTCCCCTGCTGTTCAGGTGTCAAATCTTCACGTTTCTTCGACAGCATACATGACGCCTGGTCTTTGCCAAATTCCTACTGGGGCATCTGTCACTGCTGTGACCGCTTTTTTCACATACTCCACATCGGCTGGAAGTATTCCCTTTCGTGCGGGCGGGACCAGAGTCAGCTGCGCGATGGCCTGCCTTGTCACACAGGAAACAGCGACTTGCGGGCTTCTCCATGTTCTTCGCAGACTCTGACTTCGACACCGACGGTCCTGGTTCTTTGGGAATACCTTCTTTTCCAAAGTTTGTGAGCACCTGTGCTTCCATGAAGTTATCCGCAATCTCGCACAGCGAACTCAGTGTCTTGCAACTTCTTTCCTTGAGAAAGATCGTGAGTGCCGGAGAACAACCCTTTATGAATTGCTCACAAATCATAAGTTCTCTCAAGCTAGCAAAGCTTGTCTCCGTTTTGCCCATCTCCAGCCACGGTCAAAGTAGCCGCAGAGTCTTGCAGCATACTGCAGACCAGTTTCGTTCTCTTCGGGCTTGGCTTGACGGAATTTTTCACGGTAACCTTCCGCAGTATAGCGGAACCTCTGGAGAAGCGCTGCTCTTAGCTGATCATAATTCAGCGCAGCTGTGGGTCTAACCGGCTATGACGGTAGTGCTTCTCCTGTCATACAGGCTAAGCGAAAGAGCCCACTTTTCACGCGGCCATCCTTGACACGTTGCGACCCGTTCAAACCGCTGCAGGTACGCGTCGAGGTCGTCCCGTGTTTCATTGAAAGGCGGTATCAGCTTATGAGGACTGCAGACCTCCGTTATCCCTCTGGTGCTCGTGCTAGATCCTCCTTGCTCTCATCAGTCCAGTTGACTGTAGCCTCCCTGTACTCTCCTGAAGTCGAAGCTTCAGGTCTAGGATCTTCAGCTTCTGTTCTTGCACTTTCTGCTTCTGCTCCAGTAGCTTTGTTGTCTCTCTACATTTTCTTTCGCGACCTCGCGTTCTTTCGCGCGTTCATCGCGAGCTTGAGCGCACTCTCGTTCTACCCACTCTCTGAGCTCGGCATTCTCCAACCCTAGCTCTCGCCAAGTGCAATAAATCTTTCCTTGTCCATGACACAGGCTGTATCTGGGTAATGGCTTCAGATTTTAATAAGCCATCCTGGCAGGCTCGCCAAATTGTGATGATGGGTTCGTGAGCCCTCAGACACAGACGGAGTCAAGGACAAGAAAACATTTATACACAACACTCATCAAAAGACAAATACATACACATACGCTTGATGGACACTAATGTACACAAGTACTGTTCCCTAAAGACTCAATCCTTACAGTCCTATACGCCTACGCGAGTATCCGCGCGTTCTGCCTAGTACGGAGTCTATTGTTCCGTAGACGTCACTCACGGCACCGACGACCGCGTAGCTGACTCACGCTCGCAGCAGGAGAGGCACGACGAGCTGTCGAAGTGGCAGACCCAGATCCCGAGCTGCTCGCTCAAGACCCACCGGACCACGATGCACCCGGAGTAGCACCGAGTCCACTCAGAATTCGGTAGTGCCGGACCGGAATACGTGGCGCCAGGACCACGCCCTCAGAAGTCGGTAGTGCCGGACCCCAGCAGCCTCAGCACCATGGGCCGACTCGGTAGCTGGCTGGTCTCGGACACGCCATCTACACCATCAGTAGCTTGGCCTGGCCCGCTCGCACGTCCACTGCAGGAACACGCCGAAAGGCCTCGCCTGGGACACCCGTTCGCCACAGGAAACGCCAGGCTCGTCCCGGCTGGTCTGATGGCCCCCATCTCGCGGATCGACCGAGCTGCTTCTTGCTCGATCGCTGGCCACGCACGCTCTATCGTCGCCGTTCTGAAGCTCACGCGCTTCACGTTGGCCTCTCTCGCGCGCACTCCATCGTCTTCCGCAGTTTCGTTTTCGCTTGTCAATAACACCTTCTTACTACAGCCGTGTTAGACTAAAAGGGCCCCAGTAACATATTGCAGCAAAAAGAAAAACGAGGCCGAAATTTCTGCGTGGCTACCCCTTAAAAAATGGCATCTTACTGCAGTAAGTCGAGGTCGGCTGCGAGTGCGTGCGAAAGGCTGCTGAATCACAGGATTTTCGTTTTGTAACTCAGCACCAGTCGCTGGACTTCCCCAAAGATTTGATCCACACACGTCATATCACATGGACCTATCCGATGCAGCGCGCAGTGCTGTATGATGTTAAAGGACAAGGCATGCTGATCCTTTTGTCTTCACGTAGGACGATAGATATGGCAACAGCTGAATAAACAACCCAGTTTCACCGCAAGGGCGATGCAAGAGTGCGATAGCAACAAATGAGGTAAGCTGTCAGCTAACTCTTCTATATCCGGTCTCGCGTAACTGTACAAAACGGTGCTTTAACAGAACACAGCTACTGTAGCTAGGAATGGGGATTTCGCACAGCTTCTTCGCGTTGAGAGCGCAGCATGTAGAAGGCTACATGAGCCGTCCGCTGAAGCCTGTCGAGATAGCGATTTTGATTTCTCTGAAGTTAGGGCGAAATCATTACACTGCTGTTGAAAAAACAACAAGTAACGTTTCCTATTCTTTGCTTGGCTTGATTATCTGCTGCATTTATTGGTTTTGTGTAACAAAGAAAAGAACCCCTCAAACAATGCCCCTTCTTTCGTTAAGATTACGACAGACACTTGCGTTAGCCCTAAAGTAAAAGCAACTGCAAAATCGTCTAACTTCGTCATTTCATTACTATGCCTCGATTTTCCTAGCTTAGTTCGTTTCCTTGACGTTTGCTGAAATGTAAGTACCTGAGAAGATCGCACGGAAATCATGAGAACAGAGAAATAAGTTTCTGCCACAAATACGTGTACACTCTAAAAACTGGTAAGGGTATCGCAAGAGTAAAAAAAGCCGAGTAATCTTCAGAGCGTTCTCTTACTCTCGCAAAGCATCGCATAGAGTGAAATGCACGTTCACTCTGTACGAAGGAGAGAGTGAAATGTGCTATACTCCACCTCTATCTGAGAGAGTGGAATGCCCGTATACTCTTCTGGCATGGCAGAGTAAAACGCAGTTATACTCCTGCTCCTCATATATAGTATATATCGCTGTGCCGGCATACCGCGAGCGATGACCACTCATTTTTAAGCACACGCATATGCAGTAGAGAACACTGCATTCGTCGCGGGGCTGGAGACGATTAATAAAAAAAGCAGCGTTTCCAGCCCATCTCAGTGCTTTTCGGTGTACTGGGAATGCACTGGAATCCAGCGCCTCCCAGTGCTTTTCAGTGTCTGTAAGGCACTGGAATAAATCCCAATATCAGCGTTTTTAGCTTTGGATTTGTGCAGTTAAATAATCGAATATCACCTCATCGAGTCGGTCGACGATCGAAACTACTTTCGAAAGGTTTTTAAATTCTTCGTATTTCAATATGCGCGTTTGCGCTACGAACGCCGCGCACGGAGTAAGCGGCCCGAGCTAATGGCCTAAGCTAATGGTCCGTACGGCTAGAATGCGCCATTACGGCTGAAGGCGCGGAACTTGAACAATAAGGACCGAAATATGCCCAAGGGCGTGACGAGAACTTAAGTGTTCAATGTGCAGTTCAGAAGTACAGTGTTTTCTACATAGAAATGAATAACCGCTTAGCTCGTCAATGCGAATGCCGCACATATCCTCGGTTGCGCTAATCTTGTTTGCTGAGAAACGGGCCGGTTTGAATTTCTGATACCGCGAAGCACAAAACAAACAAATGAACTATCTTGTGTTTGGTTGTCACATGTGCGGAGATACTCAAACCGGCGTTTCTAAGCAAGAAAATGAAGGCAGGTCACTGACATGGTCAGTGCAATCAGTGACAACATGAAAGAAAAAGGACGCGTTCGTCGTCTCCGAGTGTGGCGTTGCGGTAGCGCGTTGGACTCACAATGTGGGAGTCGCTGGTGTTTTTTTTTTCTAACGACTTTCTTTTTTTGTCGCAGTGCTCGTTATTATGTCATCATTATAATCTACGCATGAATAAATTCTCAAAAGCAATGTTAAGGCCCTATTTGGCACAAGTTCTGCTATTCTTTCTTGAGGTGTACTACTACTCCTTTCGGAGGGTCTGGCGCTGCTTCGGCAAGAGTTATGTTACTCTGTTGAGGTGGAGCACTATAACCCTTTGTGGGGGCCTTACTATACTGCCTCAAGAAGAGGTGATTTACTCTGGAAAAGGGAGTTAAATATGGGACAAGAATATGCTCTCCCAAAGAGAGTGCCCAGCACTCTCTTAGTTCTTAGAGTGTAGGAGAGATCAAAAGTGCTTTGTTCACCATAAACTCATCGGGCGTTCTATTCCTTAGGACGTTTATAAATGAATAAACGAAGAATTACAAATATAGACCTGAACACTCTATACGGGTAGAGTGTTTTAACATGCACTAAAAAAGTCAAATGAAGAGAAAAAGAAACGGCAGTTCCAAGTTCCAGTGAAAAACCGAAACCGAAACCAAAACTTTTGTTTTGTTTCGGCAACGACATTGCGTGGCAAGCTGTGGAACTAAGCCATGGGCTGAAAAAGAAATCACAGCATATCCACGGAGTGAATGATGAGAGTGGCGAAGCTGCGGAGGTTCATCGGTAAACCGTGAATCTTCCGTGAATTCTGCCCAGTACATCATCACCGAAGTGAGATCAGGCGCGTTTATACTAGGGTGATTCCACGTAAGATCGAAACGAACGATGGCTGGTCGACCTCTCAAATTTATTTCAAAATTTATATATTTGCCTGATGAGTGGAAAGAGAGATCCGCATTTGTTTTGCCGCCAAAAATTTTTTCGAACCACAGGAAATCAATAACGACGAAGAGGTGGAGTGGAGCGCTCATCCGCTCTGCTGTTTTGGCAACTTTCGTTATGAATTGCACAAAATATATTAAAGTTAGGTAGCTGAAATTTATTTACCTAAATAATGCATGTTTTTGCTTCTGATCAGGTATTTTTAGTTTTTATGTGTAGTGTAGATGTTTTTATAAAAACCTCAAAAATGGCCCAATCGGCAAAATTTTCTTTATTTTGAAGTCTTTATCTCAAAAAAACTTGTAGCAGAGAGACAAAAATTCTGCATTACGTTCTTCGTATGCTTATCTACCAAACTGCCAAATCTTGTATTTATATAACTTTCAGTAAAGAGATATGATCGGGCTAACTTCAAGAAAAACACCGAACAATGAAAACTTCTGACGACAATTAAAAAAAAACCCCATTTTTTAAATTTCTTAAACTTTGTCCACTTATTCTCCTCCACATCAGCTTTCACAATCATTAAAAACATGTTGCATAAGTCGTTGCACTAATAGTTACGGCCCCTCCAATGAGACCCTTGGCAAGGATGGGCATTCCGACTTCTTGCCAGCAAGTGTATAAAATGCAGGCAGGATTGAATTTTAATAGTATACGTTGTTCGGCTACTTGGTTCATAATCTTCAAATTGGCTAGCGCGAAAATCGACGAGGACTAAGAAGGAACACTGATGAACACTAGCGCCTGTCCTGTACATCAGTGTTCCTTCTTACTCCTTGTCGATTTTCGCGCTAGCCAATTTTGAAAAAGGATTGAATTTCTTTTCATTAAAAGGCCAGCAGGTACCTAAAAAGGTGTCGCGGCACTGAAGACGTTAATTTTGAAAATATTTGGTCACAGCAGCGGCCACGAGCGCGGGGCTATCGACAGGCGCGCGCGCACCCGAGATGCTCGTTGTAAGAGACGGCGCAGTGAGAGCTCGTTTTCGCGTCCTCAGACCGATTGAGTTCGAAACAGCAACACCTCTCGGGTGACTTGAACGCACGTGCACCGGTAGTCGCAGTGATCTGGTTAATTGCGTCGATTTCATTTTCAGGGGGCATAAGAATGTCATCGTTAAACTGTGCGTTCCGTGAAGATCTTTCATTGCAGTGGTAGCAAAGCACGCGTAGCACAAGTAGTCCGTCTCACTGACAGTCACTGATCTTTCGGCCGTTAAACGTTCCTTCAAATGCATTTATGTCTAGGTTGGTAACTCTGCGAAATTTTGGCTTCTTTGCAATAATTAAAGGAGTACTGACACGATTTTGAGACATCGCAAAAGGGACATTTTTGCTTCGTGGGTGCAGTGTCCACGCTGTCCACACACTGGAGTCGGAGAACACGTATAAAATATTTAATTTGACTTTGAAGTTTTCGTCGCTGAGCATATGCAAGCCAGCCACACTGCAAGGACATCTCCCGACAAGTCAAGACAGTTCCTCCGAGTTCGCGAGTTCTGCGTCCTGCATGCAGCCTAAAAGTAGAAATCACTGTCAGGGTCACTGGACGACAATTCACTCATCGTTGTCTATTGCACCACGAGCAGATGACGGATTTCCCGCTAGTACGTCGCGAATTTCTGTATCTCCGTGACGTCACACTGCTATGAAACGACACTGAGAAGCCACCCCCTCGACATCGAAACCGAAAGTGTCTTTTTAAGGTGGCGCTAATTAAAATATATAGGATGCATCCCCAGGCACGACAATAGTCGTTTTAGGTTTCTCGACACCAGTATTTTTATTTAGAGCAACAATCCGAATTTTTTTAAAATTCGTGTCAGTACTCCTTTAAGCTTCTTGTGCTTCGAAAGGTAGTCTCCACAATAGACTCATTCAGAGCTATACTTTCTCGTCATGAGACGCACAGGAGGAGTAGAGTAAGAGCAAAGCACAAGAACTATCCGCGCCGAATGAAGTGTGAACAGCGCACCAAACGCGCGGCCAGTTCACGCCATCTGCTGCCGACATCTAATATAGACAAGCGCATCCGGTTACCGATAGTTTTGCTTTTCTTTCCTTTGACAATTATATATTTTGCTTTGCCACTGGAGCGCCACGTTCATGCTTTCCACTGATCGCAACTGGCGCAGCGCAGTTTCTGTGGCAGCAGCGTGCGTGAAGCGAGCGCTCATAACTCCCTTATAGAGTTTTCATCTTGCTTCCATCTCCACCGTGTTATCAGCGCCTAGCTGAGATGCGAACAGAGGGCGGATAGAATAGCGAAGCTCCAGTGCACGTGCGTTCAAGTCACCCGAGAGGTGTTGCTGTTTCGAACTCAATCGGTCTGAGGGCGCGAGAACGAGCTCTCACTGCGCCGTCTCTTAAACGAGCATCTCGGGTGCGCGCGCGCCTACTCGGTAGCTCCGCGCTCGTGGCCGCTGCAGTGACCAAATAATTTCAAAATTTACGTCTTCAGTGCCGGCGACAACTTTTTAGGTACCTGCTGACCTTTTAATAAAAAGAAATTCAATCCTGCCTGCATTTTATACACTTGCCGGGCAAGAAGTCGGAATTGCCCATCCTTGCAAAAGGGTCTCATTGGAGGGGCCGTAACTATTAGTGCAACGACATTATGCAACATGTTTTTAATGATTGTGAAAGCTGATATGGAGGAGAATAAGTGGACAAGTTTAAGAAATTTAAAAAATGGGGTTTTTTTTTAATTGCCGTCAGAAGTTTTCATTGTTCGGTGTTTTCTTGAAGTTAGCCCGATCATATCTCTTTACTGAAAAGTTATATAAATACAATATTTGGCAGTTTGGTAGATAAGCATGCGAAGAACGTAATGCAGAATTTTTGTCGCTCTGCTACGGGGCTTTTTTGAGATAAAGACCTTCAAAGTAAAGAAAATTTTGCCGATTGGGCCATTTTTGAGGTTTTTTATAAAAACATCTACACTACACATAAAAACTAAAAATACCTGAGCAGAAGCAAAAACATGCATATATTTAGGTAAATAAATTTCAGCTACCTAACTTTAATGTATTTTGTGCAATTCATAACGAAAGTTGGCCAAAACAGCAGAGCGGATGAGCGCTCCACTCCACCTCTTCGTCATTATTGATTTCCTGTGGTTCGAAAAAATTTTTGGCGGCAAAACAAAATGCGGATCTCTTCTTTCCACTCATCAGGCAATAATATATACTAAAGGTTCGATGAGAGTTATGACTTACTTGCAGCTCAACTTTAATTTTACATGTACTGCTGTGACTTTTCATTGGTTTAGAAAACCATTGCTTTAGATAAGACATTCTGGCGATCCTTCGTTAAGCAGCTGGCGTCTTTTCGTTTTGCTTAGAAACATCTGGCGTTCTTTCGTTTTGCTTGTAAGAAAACATTCTGGCGTCTTCGATTGGTTTATTTCATCAATCAACGGCGTTTTGAACACAATTTTTATTGTTTACTCACGCACAGAGAAAACCTCACCAGGCAACTACCGTGGAGGTAAACATGGCTGCTAATGGGAATAAGAGACAGAAGAAGTCGGCTTTAGCTAACACTTACACTTCTACTTCTACTAACGTTTCCTACTGGAACATTGCCAATGGCTGCTAATGGGGAATGAGAGGCAGAAGAATTCGGCTTTTAGTTAACGCGCACGCTGCGAATTTTTTATTGTTCAACAACGCACAGGAAAAATCTCCCACCGGCACCACCTTGGAGGTCAAGATCTGGTACTAGCGTTACGACTGGTTACGCACTACTACGACTACGAGGGACGAACGGGTGCGCCTTAAGGAGCTTCACCCCCTAATAAAAGTAAACTACACCTCCGACACCAGGAATCGAACAGATGACGGTGAAATGATATCACTATCCGAACTTGAGCGATTAGTTCACGCGGCCACGGATGATGCCTTGTCGTGGGTGATAAGCAAGAGTTTATCAATATAACACAAGCATTTGAAAGACGGCGTTTTCAAAAAACGCGTTAGGAAACAATGATATGCCAATTGCGCAAAGTTAAGAATGGCTTCAATCAAAAGCTAAGTGTCAGACTAACATGCGATGTACTGACCATTAATATAGCTTGCTTAGTTTTACCACAGTGAGCGTTGTTGTCTCGAAGAACAGGCCATATGTTTCGCCGTTTCCATACACTCCATGTACATTGTTTAACTGCACTGGGAACAGAATTTAAGCTTACTGGAGCATGATCGCTGCAGTCCTCTCGTGTGTTTAGTTTCCCAGAAGCGCTCTGTGGTCTGCGTTTTTCACATTCACGCTCTATGCTTAATTATCCGGGAAAAACCCGCTAGTTTCAATGAAAACGCGCTAGCTTCGCCCCGCGGCCGCCAGGGGCGCTGATTGTTATTTGTCCATAAGAGCTCTTGGACTAGGCTTTAGTGTAACGAAGTGTGGATTCATGGTATTCAATGATCCCCATGATCAGGCGGTGTCAATGCAAGGCTGAAATATACCTAGGGTAAGCGGACAAAAGTACCACGGAGTATGGGTAAATGAGAGTGATAGATACATGGAGGGGCAGGAAAAGGCCTCGGCAGCAAAAGGAAAGAAGAATGCTGCAATAATGAGACACAGAGCGTTATGGGCATTCAATAGGTACGGGGTGCTTCGAGGTGTACGGAAAGGTGTAATGGTTCCCGGGCTTACTTTTGGGAACTCAGTGGTGTGCATGAGGGCAGAGGTGCAACCCGGAATGGCTGTAAATCAAAGGACGTGGGCACGCCTCGCGTTGGCTGATCACGGGAAAACGACACATGAGGCTGTAAAGGGCAATGTGGCATGGGCAGGTTTTGAGGCGAGGGAAGCTCAGAGCAAAATAAGGTTGGAGGAAAGGCTCAGGAATATGAAGGAGAGTAGATAGCAGAGAAGGTGCTCCGTTATTTGTATAAGAAGAGCCTGGACAAACAGTGGAGAAAAAGGACTAGAAGGCTCACTAGTAAATATACGGCTGGTAGTGTAAGCAATATGTCAACAAAGAGCGTTAAGCGAAAAGTGAGAGAGGCGCAGAGGATTTGCTGGACGGCAGCTATAGAGAAAAAAACCGGCTCTCAGTGACAACCGATAGGGCAAAACTGAAATTCGGAGGGAGCCATTTTACAATAATTCAAGGGAAAGCGCTTTACTGCTTGAGCGAGATCGTGTTGCCTTAGAACGCGTGCTTGTATAGAGCGAGATTCAGTAAAGAAACAACAAATGCAGATGCTGCGGGGCAGATAAAAAAACAATGGAGCATGTTCTGAATGAATGAGACATCCACCCAGGTGTACGTTTGGGCACGAGCCTACATGAAGCCTTGGGTTTTAGGGACTACGATGGAAAGCTGAACACGCCCGCGATGGGAATAAGTAAGAGACGGTTAGAGTATTGTTGGCAGAAAATTATAGAGAAAGGACAAGAATAAGGACTGAGAAAAATAAGGACATTCTGCCGTAAAGGGCAGAGAACTGGGCTGTGATTTTACGCGTTTTTTTTTTCTGTTGTAGATAGATTTGATGAAAGTAGAGGCATTAAGCCAACATAAAAAAGGAAAACTTTTTTTTTTATTTGTCGAGCCGGGTGGCCCACTTGTCACAGCCCCGTTATAAAGGGGACGCTCATAGCATCCATCTATCCTTCGATCCATAAAAGCTGTATATGATAGCAGAAGTATTTATAGCTTTTCCGTGAGTTCCGATATTTCACTGATTCGATCAGGCGAGTTACAATACGTAAAATGCGATGCAAAAGAAGCATGATTTCATGCTATGATGAACCGTAACGGGGTGCTTGAAACCATGAAATAAATTAAATAAAATATGATTCGTAGCATTTCCGTAAGGCGTCCGATGCAATGGGACTGCAGACTAGTCGCAAAGCAAAGAAGGTATAAGATGGTGATTTTCCAATGCCCTATATTCCCCCATTTTTAATAGTTAATAGTAGGATTAATTAAACCGCTGCTGAACCTGAGTATAATGCTAAATAGCCTTGAGAAATAACCAGTTTACAATCAGCAACCATATAGCTTAAATATGCGCAAGAATATTACGTCACGCCCTTATTTATTTATTGTGATCTCTTTGGGTTTCACCCACTATACCTGTTAGTACCGATCGGCGCAAGCCGTGCAGCACAATTTGGGAAGCTTCGCAATCGTTTCAGTGTGTGCGAATAGTCACATTTTTTCGGGAGCTTTCGAGAGCACCACCGATAACGCTGGAAGGTTCGATTATTCATGTATAAAGGACGACGCGTTCTGCCGATCATCAAATTGCTCATATCAGTCTAGTACAGAGTGTATAGCTTGTACTTTGAGTTGCTTACTTTTCTGGACGCAGGTTCGCCCACTAAAGAGTTTCGTCTCTACCAGTGTGACTGCCGCCTTCTTCACCGTCACTACCATCTGACAGTATTTAATTAACAACGGAGCATGCTCATCAAAATGAAATTCACTGAAGAATAATGAGGGGTTCGAGGGCATACAGCAGACATTCCCAGTCCATGGCAGGCACTTTACCACCGTTCCTAAAGTAGAAACTGTACAACCACCGCGTTTTACCAGTTTTAACATACGGACCAGAAACTTGGAGGATAACAAGCAAACTCGAGGAGATATTATGGACCATACAGCGTGCGATGGAACTAAAAATGATAGGTGTAACGTGAAGAGATAGCAAGAGGCGATGTGATCGGCGAACAAAACTGGGTTAGCTGATATCCTTGTTTTAAAAGAAAAAGTGGACCATGGGCACATCTTGTAATGCGTAGGTAGGTAGCCAGTGGTATGTGAAGGTGACGAAATTAGTTATAGACGTGAGTTGGGCTAGTTGGTGCGTATTAACACAGAGTTGAAGTTATGCACTCCGTCCTGTCTGTCGTCTCTACCTTGTCCGTTGTCATTTTTTTTTGCACTAATCAGTTGTGTCTGCAGTTCACGAAATGAATAATAAAGGTCGAGAAGCACTGTCGAGCGGGCGCAGTGTTTTGTGGTGTGATGAAATTAAGGAGTTCACAGGAATAAAACGGAATCAGCTAGCGCGTAAGAGCGTAAATGGAGGATCATTGCGAGAGGTATTCGTCCTGCAATCGACATAGAATAGTATAATGATGATCAAGATAATAATGAAGAAAACGATGGCGGTGGTGGCGATTATGATTTACCAATTCTCGCTTTAAGCATGGTATGAGAGGTGCTAAATGAAGAAATGGTTCTTTGCGTCTCTTAAAATAAGCAAATGCGCATGAAAGACAGGTTCACAACTTAACTAAGGTCAATTACACGGTGAGACAGTGGAAATGTAAGGTACCGTCTTTCCGTGTTATATTGCTACACACCGTTGGCTCTTACGAACAAGTCATTCGCGTCTGAAAAGACGACGATGATCTCTTGGCTATTGCTGCGTGCTCCCTGTAAACAAGTGTTACGTGCGCATGTAAATACAGGATCTGCAATAGCATCCCCTGATAACGTCTGTTGTATCAAGGTAATCGCTCATTAGGTCTATATACGTGGGTTGTAATAAGTGAAGCCGTCAGCTTATCTACTTGGGTAAAAAAAAAAAAAACGTTGAAACACAGTGCAACTACCGAGAAAAGGGCAAGAGAAAGAAGCAAGATGAATGCGCTGACTTATCACTGATTTATTTTCCTTCAAAAACGCGCATACTATAGTGGCAACGAAGGAGAAAAAACAAGAAAAAGGGAATTCAGATAAAGGGAAGCAAAGAAAACTGCGCCTAGTTTGGGTACATGGACACAAATTACCATTATTAAATGAAGCGCAGACACTCTATAGCTGTGCCTTTCCTTGCAGGCTGTTTTCTTTTTTTTCTCTTTCCAGTTACGCGTTTCATTACTGCGGCCAGATTTGGAAAGTGTGCGTTCACGCGAACTAAGCCGCCGGTGTCCAGAAAAGCTGCATTTGAGGCTGAAACGGAAGGGTCCCCCCCTCTTTTTGTCGGGCTTTCTGTTCACAGTACTTTATTCAGTAAACGCCGCGGCACGCCGCCTCTAGTCAGATTATAACTAGTACCTGACTGAGAGTGTGCGTACGCGTGAACATAATCACGCGCATTTATGATCGCGGGTCGTTTGTGCATAGCAGCGGTTTTCCTCACGATATGTGAACGAGGAATGTATCGCCGTCACTTCGTTGATTGAGCGACAGCCGGAGGTATTAGACTGCACGAACTTTTCTTTACAGCTCCTTATATTTGGAGAGGTGCAAGGCTAAAACAAGCTCTGAAACGAGCTCTTGTATGGCAAGAGATGAATCAACCTTTTCTTCTCTCATGGGATGCAGGAGTGGAACAGGCACTTTACTCTGCTTTGCCAGGAGGAGTCGAAAGGGCCTTTCACTCCTCCTCGCAAGAGACAGTAAAACGCCTCTCTATAGAGAGAGTACAATAAGATCTGCGTGGAGCTAAAAAAGCTCTTTACCTCTTACTATAGGAGCTTTCAGTTTTTAGAGTGTAGTTTGCTAAATGAGGGAGCTTCCAGCATTTCTTCGCGACATTCCAAATTGTTGCTATCGCATTCAGTGCTTCGCTCTTGTGGCGAAACTGTGACGATCTTCTTCTCAGTTGATGTACTGAAGCCTCCCGATAATTCTCCGAAAGCTATGGGCATCTAACATGGTTTTGCACTGCCTTCAAGTTAGGAGGCATATCAAGCTTTCTGTTCCTCACCTGGTTTCGCACTGCCTAAGTGATTCGCCCACCATTGACCAAGCGACAATGTGATGCTATGACGTCATAATGTGACGTCACTTTACGCGACGTCATAGTCACACGCTTTCAAGATGTGACGTCACGTTGAGACATATGGTGACGTCATCACGTGACGATTCTTTGCATCACTTGTGACAGACGGTCAATATTCACATTTGATGAGGCGTCTAATGATCGCGCCTTCACAGGCGGTCAACTGATGTATCCCAGACGAGGTACCATTTTTTCCGGACCACATTCTATTTCTACGCGCCTTAATTCACATTGTGTAACATCCTCGTAAGAAACATCGATGGTTAATATGTCAAAATACATTGTAAAATATCGTTATTCCGTAAATTGTGACGGCCTCTAGTTTTCGCGAATAAATGACAAATCACCCGTCATTATTTAAACAGTCAATTCTCGTGTTTTATTAATTGGTGACTTCTAGACCACTCAAACTTGGCAAATTATTTCCGCCTGCACGTAGAGTTCGTGCGTGAAAACGACATGAATTAGCCTGACAGTCATTGGACTTTTATAAAAAAAATCTGTATTGTCCAAAAAGCCCCCTGTATTGCCTGTGCCCGCACAGTACGGAATAACGTGAGTAGCATGCCTATCTTTGTTTTTTGTGCGCCTTTACATGGAGAAATCAATGACTGAAGCAGTCACGCTAATAAAAAGTTTATTTTAAAAAATCCGGAACCTTCTGCAGCAATTGACATGGCATGGTGCATATCGTGTCTTGACTGATACATACCCTTAGTTTTATTGCTAGATATTTCCATTCCTCTGTACACGAATTTTCTTTTACTGTTGACCCCGCGCAGCGGTAATTGCGAATCCTGATTCTAGATGAGGAAGTGATACTCGGAGGGTGCATTTGTCCCTCCATATATTAAACCGCAATATTTGAACTAATAAGGGAACGTAACAAGCTTGATGCTTCAACAATATAACATGCTGACGCCTTGCTTATGAAATTAGCTCCATAATATTTGATAAATTCTGTCAAGTGTTTTTGTACTGCTGTAGATTGCAGAAGTAGAAGCCACCGTTAATAGAGGCTCTGGAAGCAATGTATTTGAAAGAGTGCCAACATATCTTGTTTATATAAGACGTACATAGATGTGCACTTTGCAGCACATAGGATATGGGGAGAATCCGCTTAACGTAGGCATACCAGTGCAGGTTTTATTTGGGCATCTACAGTGAAAGAAAAAAAAAGTATTAGGCATTTGTACGTACAAAAGCATGGTTGATCCATTCATCATAGGAAGCCGTATAACACGGAAGCGAAACATTTTTAACAGAAGAAGTTTAATACTTATTGTACACTGAGAAATGAGAGCTACAACATTATCCTTTCGTCTGTGGTGCTATGGCACCTTTTGAAATGCATGCACCTACGTTGATGCGTAGTGGCAGATCTCCATCCCGACGACTAATATTCCCCTCAGACAGGCGCGACAAAACTATTTGATGCAAGCGGTCTTTTACGAAGTTGAAAGACTTTTTAAGGAAGAGGAGTTCCCTCACAAACACTCGGCACCGACTATGTTTTCTTAGTGCTTTATACCGAACGCTCTACCAAAAGCGTGCCGCTAGCTTTCAAAACAGAACCAGTCAAAGTCAAATTACTTGTCTCGATATATATAGTACAAGTGTCCTTCTCCGACCATTGCACACAGAGAAAGAATGCATTGTAGCCGTTGTATTTTGCGCGCGCCCAGGGCAATTTAGTCACAAGCGTTCGCCATAGATGTTGCGAGGCCACGCGCGCGTCTTGCGCTCGTACGTGCGATGCGCTAAGCGTCCCCACGAGATATCCCCGACCCTGGCCGCGGCGGCATCATTTTCGATGGAGGCGAAAATGCTTGAGGCCCTTGTACTTAGATTTAGGTGCACGTTAAAGAACCCTAGGTGGTCAAAATTTCCGGAGCCCTCCACTACGGCGTCTCTCATAATCATATCGTGGTTTTGGGACGTCAAACCCCATCAATTATTATTAGAAATATCCCCGACCCTTACGGCATACTAACGAAAATACACAAGCAAATTAGCTTTAAATGGTTTATTACTCTTCCACAAGATATTAAATATGAGACAAAAATGCCTATAGGTCATAGAAAAAATAAAAATTTGCAAATTTCTTCACTATTTCAATATGGCTGACACTCACTGGTTTCGAGGCTACTCTTTTACGGCCGTGAAAGACACCGACGAACTCCGTTTCCTGAAAAGTCTGGTTCTGAGGAGGAGATGGCTTTCGGTAATATGTCTGCGTGCGAAAGTCTTTTTCGGAAGAAGTCTTCTTGCTAAAAAGACTTTCAAGCGCCCGTGGGACGGGGATATTACGACACTTACCATGAATAAACTTGCGGTAGTTGAAGTAGTTAACGCCCACCCGAACAAACCATATAGTAGAAACAAAGGGAATAAACAGAATGTCAATAACGATCAGTACACACAATTTTTTCTCGATGCTTAGTACATCGAGCTCCAAGAATTATGACCAATGTTGACACGAGAGTATCATGCACTCCTACGCAAGATATTGCGCTTACACAACATTTGGCATAAGACAAGACCTTAGAAATATATTTAGAAAAGCCGCTTTTTGGCAGACAAGGAAAGCGTGCCTGCTGGAGTCAGTAGAACCGTATCATGAAGGCGAGAAATATGCTATAGAATATAACAGCGTAAATAGTTTTGAGCTCACACCAAGAAAAGGTTTTGGTGGCCTAGTCGTCCGCCGCCGCCGCAATCGCCACCGATGTCCTTCGCAGCTAGAGCGCTAATTATCATCGTGAGTAGCGCAACGAGATAGGACAACAGAAAGGAACAGACAAGCACGGGTCCAATCACCAACTCGCCCAGCAGTTAGCTTTTTTAAAAGAGCGCTAATGAAAAAGAAAAAAATTACATAATCTCCCACTGAAGGGAACCATGTGGGGATGCGAAGCAGCGCACGGGTCGACTTGAAGTTCCGTTCATCACAGGCACCTTGTCCGATGTTTACGCGTCCTTGCAAGTGGAGCACACCATGAATTCACTGTAGTTTCTGTTGCTGTTACTCGTCCCGAACTCTTGTTGGAGCATGTCAGGCGCGTTTGTCGCGCGTCTGCAGAATCTCGTTCCCCGTCGCCATCAGGTGATTGCTGAGATAGTGTAAGGGGGAGAGGCCATGGCGTCTTACCCAGCCCCTTACACAGGCCCGAAGGCGCTAGCGCGTGCCAGCACACATGGTTTTGTCTGCGTTACGCCAAGATAGGACATCATCAAGGTAGTCCAAGCACAAGAGGAAGCAGACTTCTCCTTGGCTCGAGCGCGCGATCAGATGGCTATGCTAGGTGGTTGAAAGCGGATGGTCGCCAATGTAACTACGGACACGGCCCAGCGCAAAAGCTGCTTCGCATCTAAAACAGGTTTCGAAGCCGATAAGAACCAAGGATATCTGCATGGAAAGCAAGTATCCTAACACAGAGCCACGACAGTGCTCGAAGCTTTTCGGAAAAAGAAAGGCTTTGCGATGTCATAATTAGCGACTCGAAGACAGTTATCCTTAACTTTAGTAGTGGTTATGTTGCCAATACCGCACATTCCTTACTTTTCGCTCACCCACCACAAAAGAACATCACTCTCGTCTGGACTCCAGCAGTTTATTCGCTTGGACATAGCTACTTAGGCATAGAATACCATAGTTAGCAAGTAGTTTTTTCTCCTCTCCTCTAGTCCCACGTGCTTGAGCTCACAGAAGCGCGCAATTAAGTAATATTACTGTCTGCATTCTTTAAAAAGTAAGCGTTTTAATTGCCGTGAAAATAACTTATGCTATACATTCCGTCGTGTAACGTATCCTGTCCGAGTAAAAAAAAGATTACACTTCTTTTACATGGGCACGAAGAACCATCGAGTCTTGGATGTCTTAAACTGCATGAATTTAGAACGCCGCAACACGGCAGACGAAAAGACTACTGATCACACGAACACAAGCGCCGAATTTCTCTGATCATTCGTCTTTTCGTCTGCCTTGTTGCGCCGTTCTAAATCCATGCATCCGTACCAACTTGACCAATTGTTAGTGCTACTTAGTGTCTTTAACTGATAATTTATTTGTTCACTCACGACGACCTTTGGCGAGTAGTCATTAAAAATAAATAAAAAGAAACATTGAGTGAAGGTGTGGGGGTGCTGTCGGCCCCTGTGGAGTTGCTTGCGCCTAGTGGCGCACGCGCGCCTCGCGGATAGGCCGTCGGCGGCAGTGGCGCTGGGCGCGCGAGCGTTGGGGTTCGCGCGTGAGCGACGGCCGCGCCACCGGAGAGAAGCGAGCGAGCCCGCCGCGGCCGCCGGGCGGGAAAAAGGAAGTCTCTTGGGATTTGGCGGCTGGCGTGGATGGGCGGCGTCCCGCGGTGGGTCCCGCTGGGGGACGATACCGCGGCTCGTTTCCCTCGGGGCCCCTCGTCGGTGAGTCGTGCGTCCTCGCACGCCGCATTCGCGGTTATTGCTTGTCGTATGTTATGGTGTATTTCATGTGTTACGTTGTTGAATGTGTGTTATGTTACCCAAGTATTCATTGTCCGCGTGTAATTGTTTTAGCGAGTGACTAGATTGTAATAAGATTCGGCCGGCGAGCTCGCCGAATGTAAAAGCAGTGTCTAATAAACTTGAATGTGTTCGTTGAACCGACCGCGTCTGCTGTCTTCCGTGTGCTCTGAGAGCCGGCGATAATGAAAACACCCGATCTCAGATCCCACAAAGGATAATACTCCTATTCGATTTCAGAAAATAATGGTACATGCCGGTCTGGCTCCTAGCTTCTAGCCACCGAGCACCGCTTGCAAATGTAGTGCAACTCATTCATTCAACATATAGTGACGGCGTACACAATAAAAGTTCGGTAGTATGCTGTGTTTTCGTAATGCATTAAATTGTACAATCGGGACAAGGCTCCTTGGACGAAGAAAGGAGGCGTATTGTGAGAAAGACGTGCATTAAAGGGCTCCTGACCAGCCTCTAAAAAGACAAAAAAAAAAGAAACGAGCACGTTTTTCTCTCCTGGCGTTTCTCGTGTTCCTTCCTGACTTCGTGACGCAGGAACCGGGATTCTCCTGACGTCATTATGGTACATACTCTCGTTTGGTCCATATAAGAGAAATATTATTTGTGAATTGTATCCTGCACTGCATTGCCATGCAGCCGCACAATCTTCTTTGTAGGAAGCAGTACATCGGCCAAACTGGTCGATGTATAATTGAGAGATTCAGAGAGCATGCTAGCAATGTAACGAGAGGTCAGGGGGGTCTTTTTGCTTTGCCCTTGTTGGGAAGTAAAAAGCCACACACATATAAGCAACGGAAAAGTGTGCGTGTTTAACAACGTGAGTGTGTATAGTGAGAGACCACATGACCTCTCCGTGTTTATATCCGTGCGCGGCTGTGAACTATGTACTATTGCAGCCGCCGTGAACTAAAGACACGTAGAATCATGTTTCCCCGGGACGCCGCTCTCGCCATGTATTGTAAACAAGAGAGCGACGGAACGGCCCTCCTCCTCGAGGACCCCGCCTCCATCGGAGCAGTCTGCTCGAGGCTCTGCAACTACGAGCAGCTCAATAAAGTTGCTCTTCCGCCCTCTGATCATGCGTTCTTGATATACGCCTATTGCAAAACCCAGCGCCACTGGGTACCAGCGTCCAGTGCCATGCCTGATTATGGGCCCAGTGTCGCGCTGGATACTGGGCCGCTGGAGCGGCGTTTTACTGGGAGGCGCTGGTTAGTCAAGCGGAAAACGGCTCTACAGCGTTAAAACGGCGGTGCCTACCTGTCATACAAAAATATAGTAGTAAAGAAAGCGATATAGAAAGCATTAGTGCAATAAAAAAAAAGGCATGTGAAAAAGAAAAAGCACCACCATGGAGATTCGAACTCGCCACCTCTCGATCACAAACCGAGGACTCTACCACTGCACCACGCTGAAACTTGTCGACCTCGCTGTAAAAGGGCTAGTCAATACAGTAATACAGCGTTTCGTTTCCTATTTTGCTGTCGCATATTCAAGGAGGGCGCGGTCTTCCGTTCCAAATCAAGCCTGCTTCTCTAATAGACACAAACAAAAGGTTGCCGCCAACGAATGAAATGCCCAAAATGGGAAGAGCGCTTAGTTTCTTTAAGAATTATCGTCTTAACTCCGCAAAATATCAAATGGCCCGAGTAGCAGGGTACAGTTTGACGGCTGTTACTGCCGATTTTTGACAGCCGTTTCTCGCCGTTGCTAATGATCAACGTGTACAGTAGCTTTATGATGACTTGTTCGATAAACACGCGCGCAGATGAATTCATATCGAGTAGTTCTCTCGCGCGAGCGACGATATTACCGTGAGGCGGGCGTGCGCCTGTATACAGATTTGCAGTTCTATCGATACCTACAACTATAAAACCGCTCAGCAAAAACAAACACAATTCGCTGAAAAAATATGCCGGTGTGTTAGTTCACGAACGCGTACCAGTTGACAGGTATGTGTTCTGACGTATGAGTCAGGGAAGTACCGGCGAGTGCGGCCGGCTGCTTTCGCTGAGCCTGCGTCAGTTGCTGAAAGCGCGTCGCATCGATGGTCATCGCTCCTTGTGCAGACACCGTGCACAAGAAAAAATGGCTAATTTAGGTTAACGGATGTCCATACTGTACTTTACAGTCATTCTTATACGTTGGAATTGCGTGTATTTAAACCAAGATGCGCCGGTGGCATGTAGATGGACTGGGCCGGTACGCTAGGCCTAACGGTCGCTGGGAGTCGCACTGGGTAGGACCGATCTCAGCGGAGATGAGTTGCGATGGTTGAAGCTTCCGCATTTCGGCCTCGGAAACTTTTTATCTGTTACCTAACCTATAGCTGAAGTAAATGGAAGTGCACGAATTGCCCGAGACGGCTTTCCGGTGTGGCGATATCGAACGACGGCTGTTTTTCTGACCTTCATTAGGAGCGGTCGCGAAGCCAGCGCTGATTTTCTTCTCGCCAACTGCAAGGCAATGTAAAGATTTGCTCTGCATGTTCAGACCTATAAACATTACAATATGTGGACTCATTACCGCAACACATCACGGATGCAAAACTGATATATATGCGGGGCATGGATAAAAATGTTTATTCATTGCTGTACGTGCTTCGCAAGAATTAACGGCGTTATCGGCAGTGCATGAATAAAAAAAAGCGTGCTGGAAAGCAAAATGATCAGTGTTCGCCGCTTTGGGTTATTAACATATTTATTTTCACATTCGACCGGGAAGCATTAAAAGTGACCATGATTTCGCATATCACGTACGTATACATCATGAAAATACTGCGCATCTCATCGTCTTTCTCTGCCCAGCTAGAATTTGTGACACATGCTTGGGACCTGTTAGGATAGCATCTCTCGGTACCATCGAATCAAACATTCGATATTAAACGATACCGAAGCATTTTCGCCGAGCACAATACTCAAGGCAGCGCGCGGCACTGTCAGAAACAGTACAGGCTCCAGTTGTTGCCAGCGCACGCCAGTGAAAATTCCAGCGTGTCCAGCGCTTCCCAGTGAGCGCCAGCGTCACAGCGGCAAAGCCAGTGCCCCTACCAGTACGACCCAGCTCTTTCGCAGTGGGTTCACCGGAGTCCCAGTGAATCCAAGCGTGTACCAGTGTTCCCAGTGCGATCCAGTGCTAAAACACGTACTGGTATGACGCTGGGGGTACTGGAACGGCGCTGGTTTTTGCAACAGTTTTGGCGACGTGGATGGGATCTCAGATGGTATATCCGATGGGATCGAAGATGGCATCTCCGATTGAATCGCAAGACAAGTGTTAGCAACATCTTGCTGTGGTGAAACTGGACTTTTCAATCTTGGCAACATCGGCAGACGGGAGAGAAGCATCAGGAGATCGCAGCGTGGTTACGACGCCGGTTGGAAGGCTTGCTGAGTTCAGTCCCGACACGGGAAGCATCGAAGTCTAAATCGAAAGATTCGAGGTCTTCGCACGCGCTAACAACATCGACGAGCCGAGGAAGGCACAAGTGTTCTTGACAGTCCTAGGTGAAAAAGCCTACGTGACACTACGAAGCCTTCTGCTGCCTAAGAGTCCTACTGACTCCAAGTATGCTGATATCACGAAAGTGCTGCGCGAGCACTACGCACCATGGAGATCCATAGTCACGGAACGGTACAGGTTCCATCGCAGGGATCAAGGCCAAAGTGAAACAATTGGAGAATTCGTCGTCGAGCTCACGAAGCTAGCGGCAACAGGCGAGTTCGGCAGCTTCCTTGAAGAAAGTCTTCGAGGTCGGCTAATCTCGTGTCTTCGCAGCGAGGACATCTGATGCCGTCTGCTGTCGTTACCGAACGAGGAGGCGACATGGCAACGAGCTCTAAACATCGCCATCGCCATGGAAACCGCAAAGAACGACACCAAAGAAATTCTCCCAGCTCCTGCGGACGTCAACTGGCAGAACAAGCCGACGCCTAAGAGGAAGCCAACGAGCGAAAGCAAAACAGCGACCACAATGGGGACTGCCACCTGTAAACCAGGGAAGCCGTGGAAAGAAGGACTTTCTCGCGAGGGACAAGGAAAATGTTTCAGGTGTGGTGATGAGCATTTTGCTAGGGCATGTCCATTTTTGCAGAGTCAGTGTTCCAAATGTTCGAAAAAGGGCCATGTTGCTAAAATGTGTCGAACTAAACAAACGCATTGCATTGACCAAAGCACAACCGAGGCGAAATTGTTGGCAATAGGGCATAACCAGAGAGATGGTCAGATATCTCCTTTAGGCGTAAAGCTACACATAAATGGCAAAGAGGTTCCAATAGAACTTGATACAGGATCAGCAGTGTCTTTATTGCCGGAAAGCGAATTCAAAAAATGTTTCCCAGATGCTGAGTGGTCCGCAACTGATGTGGCCTTGGTCACATACAACGGAACACCTGTTGAAGGGTTCCGCGCAAGTTGATGTGAGCTATGGCACACAGCGCCATGAGCTGCGGCTTGTAATAGTCAAGCATGAATCAGGCTTGAGGATGCCAGCACTTTTGGGGCGTAACTGGTTGTCGAAAATAAGGTTAGGTTGGTCAGAAGTCGTACCTGTGTACAACATTCAGACACAAAATTCTCTTTTGAAAAGGTACCATGAAGTGGTGTGCAAAAGTATTACGGGTACAAATCAAGGGCTTCAGTGGATTGCATTGTTCTGAAAGGAGAAATGTTCACCACCTTTTTTATAAGGCTAGACCAGTTCCATACGCGTCGTGTTGGAGCAAGCTGAAATATGAATGCATTACCTTGAGAGAGCTGGACATCGTATATCGAGTCACGCACAGTGAATGGGCGATCCCCATCTTGTGGATAGTGCCAAAGAAAGGACCAATTCTGTTAGGATATGTGGGGACTACAGAAGTACTGCAAATCCGCGTATAGAGGTGGATCGGTACCCCCCTGCATTTACCGGAGGACATCTTTGCATCTGTAGTAGGAGGCACACATTTCCAGTTCTAGAATCTCTCTAAGGCTTACCTGCAACTTCAACTTGATGAACGCGCCCAGAGCTATTGACAGTGAACACTATTTGGGTCTTTTTAGATTTTAAAAGACTGCCCTACGAGTAGCACGCGCTCCGGCGATGTTACAAGAAGTAATGAACCAGATCTTACGAGGAATTCCTGGCACTGCATGGTACATAGATGATGTCCTTATTTCAGGAAAAAGTAAGCAGGACTGCTACGAAAGAACCGACGGAGTGCTTAAGAAGCTACAGGATCACGGAATCCGCGTTAATGCAGAAAAATGCTCGTTCTTTCAAAGTAAAGTGCGCTATCTGGGACACTATTGGCAAGAATGGGTTGCACCCAGCACCAGACAAGGTGGAAGCTTCATGCTTGCTCCCCAGCCAAAGGATGTTACACAGCTCAAAGCATTTATTGGCTCGTAACTTCTATGCGAAGTTCATGCCAAATCTGGCAACTCTACTTGAGCCATTACACAACATGCTACGCAAGGGAAGTGCATGGAAATGGTCAAGTCAGTGTGACAAGTGTTTCAGAGAACGCAAACAATTACTGTGCAGTAACCAGCTATTGCAGATTTATGATGTCAGAAAAGATTTGCGTCTGAAATGTGATGCGTACTCTGCATACAGCCTTATGGGAAGTGCTGTCTCATGTGGTTGTGGTCATGAAAAACCTGTTGCCTTTGCGTCTCGTTCAGTGACCCAAACTGAGCGCAACTACGCACAAATCGAGAAAGATGGACTTGCCATTATTTATGGAATCAAGAAATTTCACAGGTACTTGTATGGTCGCAAGTTCGAAATTTTCACGGATCACCAGCCCCTGACTGCTCTTTTGACCCTAAGCGTCCAGCAAGCTCTGGTGCTGCTGCGCGGGTGCACCGTTGGTTACACATACTGTCAAATACCGTTACCAGGTCACGTATAAGGCAGGACGTACGATTGGCAACGCTGATGGTTTGTCGACGCTGCCCCTGCCTGAAACTGCTGAAGAGTCTGAAAGCATTTTTTATTTTGCACCGATACAAGACCTTTCTGTCACAGTTAAAGACGTTGAGCTAGAGACAGCCAGAGATGAAGTCCCCCGCGTTGTACGTGAATTCACCTGAAGCGGTTGGCAAAACAATGTTCCTGACGAGCTAAAGCCGTACTTTGTAAGGAAGTCAGAAATGAGTCTGCACATGGGTTGTCTAGTGTGGAATAACAGAGTTGTGATTTCCGCTTCACTTCAAAGTGACGTTCTTGGATTGGTGCATGAACAGCACATTGGTGTCACTAAGATGAAGGCAATTACTAGATCAATGGTCTGGTGGCCTGCTATTGATCGCAGTATTGAGGAAATCACTAAAAAGTGTGATATTTGCCTGAGTGTTGCTTCGTTCGGTTCAGCCCACACCATTGCAACCATGGAGATGGTGTGAGAATGCGTGGGAGAGAGTACACTTAGATTTTGCAGAGAAAAATGGCAAATCATTTCTTCTTGCTGTGGACTCCCATTCGAAGTGGCTAGAGGTAAAAATCATGAACTCCACAACAGCGCAAAAGACAATCGAAGTAGTGAGATCTATGTTTGCCGCATATGGATTGTCACACGAAATTGTTACAGACAATGGCCCTCAGTTCAGAGCTCAAGAATTTGAGGACTTTCTAAAAGCAAACGGTCTTAAACACACGCTAACTGCTCCTTACCACCCAAATCAAATGGTGCGGCAGAAAGAGCAGTACAAACGCCGAAGAAGTCGCTTCTGCTGCAAGGAGTAAGTGACCAAAAGAAAAACCAGCAAACAACACTACAAGAAGTGGATAACTTCGTGTTTTGGTACAGAACCACTCCCTATACATTCACAGGGCAGACGCCAGCTGAATTGTTCTTGAGAATGAAACTGCGCACGCGGCTCTCAATGCTGAAAGCAGACCTTGCACGAAAAATGAACGAAAAAACAACGCACATAAAGGAGAGCGCAGACAAACACCGAGGTCACTCAGGACGATTTGAAAAAGGGGGATCTCGTTTATGTAAGAAGCGTTCGAGGTAAAAGCGTTAAGTTGTTTTCCATAAAGATAGTCAACAGAAGGTCCGCCATGACACACCTAGTGTTTGTTTCCGGGCAAGTAAGATTCTGCCACGTAGAGCATTTGCGCAGCCACAGCGCGCCAGGCGATATCCCATTTCACGGGGACGATATAAGCTGCCCACAGACGGGTAATGGAAACGAATTGCAGACCGTCGGCACGGCGCCGTCAGCTCCAGGCTTGACGCCGCCGTGTTCAGACGCGGAGCCCTCGGAATCACCTCCCAACACAGACAGTGGAAACGGGAACGTTCTCAGGCATAGTGTGTGCACGAGACGTTTTCCTGAACGTCTGAAGTACGACACATTTAGTCTTATGGGGAGGAAGATGTTGGGAACTAAAAAGCCACTCACACATATACAAAAACGGTAAAGTGTGCGTGTTTAACAACGTGAGTGTGTATAGTGAGAGACCACATGGCCTCTCCGTGTTTGCATCCGTGCGCGGCTGTGAACTATGTACTATTGCAGCCGCCGTGAACTCAAGACATGTAGAGTCACGTTTCCCCGGGACGCCATGTATTGTAAACAAGAGAGCGACGGAACGGCCCTCCTCCTCCTCGAGGACCCCGCCTCTATCGGGGCAGTCTGCTCGAGGCTCTGCAACTACGAGCAGCTCAATAAAGTTTCTCTTCCGCCCTGTCATCCTGCGTTCTTGATATACAACAGCCCTGTAAGGATTGCACGTGTGTGCCAATTTTTAATGAAGCTGATGTCGTAAGCAAACACAGTAAGAAGCTTGTGCGTGAGATTATCGAAGCTGATATGATTCATAGGTTGGGTGATGAATGTGTCAGTTCACCGTCAGTCATGTTATCAAATAAAGAGCTAGCATTTCTTCGATCGGATTTTCCAAGATGATAGGGAGCGTGTCTGTTATGACATGCGCATTGGTGCGGCTGTTTTCTGTACATATGCTAAGAAAGTTCATCTAATATACTGTTGTAAGGCAGCGCTGTGTACCTTTCCTTCCTGTTTCCCCGTCGTAGTTTGGCGCTGTGGGTTTCACTATGCTTCACCAACATGGCCAAATTCGCTCTATTGCAAACTTTAATTCTACCCTATCTCGCATGACTATTATGAGCGATCAACTGATTTCACTTCACTTTGTGTATTTTCGACTGCGCATTCGGAGATAACAGCGTGTAGCAAACGAGCGCGAAATCCTGATAGGCTCCACGCTTAGCGCTGGCATTGTACACGTTCCTTTAGCAATAAGTGGTGAGGAGGATATGTCGCCTGTAGGAAGTGTATAGTGAACGCGAGAAAGAAACCACTACCTCGTCTTTGAACTTGGGGTGGTGAGGGGCTCTTCAACTTGGTGCTCTAAGTCAATTACCATGCCCCCCGCCCCCGCCCGTCCCTTTCTTGAAATGTTCTACATCTCACATTGCGTAAGTTCAGGTAGGATTGGCATTCATTTGTACAAGCAGCGATGCCAACTGATGACGTGACATGATGGTGTCACCATATGCTCCATGTGATGAAGTCACAAATTTCAAAAATTTTTTGACGTGTTGATGAACTCACAACGTCAGAGCATCAGTGACCTGTACCATGTGAAACCTAATGAAGCAACAGAGCCAAGGAAAACATAGGGAAAGGTATATGTACAGGGAGATTATATAGGAAGGTATAAGCTGTAATGTGACAATTGTGACATAAATGTAAACACAATTGGAGTGGACGAAGACGCAACTTGCTGCTGGTAGGAAGTAAACACAACTTTCGGATAACGCGTCCGATGCCACAGCGGCGGTCGTCCTCCCGTCCACTTTATTTGGTATTTCTGTGCTTGTAAACCCAAAAAAGAAAAGATGAACGTTGATGAACACAACAGAAACAGTGATGACCGCTTTGTCGCCCATGATGGTTGTGACGCAGCGACCAAGGTATCGATCAATCTTCCGTGGATCGGAGTGTGAAGAAGCGGAAAGCTGCTTAGAAGAACACGACCGATCCATCAAGTTCAACATGTGGCGACGCGGTCGCAAGCATGGGATGATGCGCTTTTTATGTGATGTCTTTGTATCCCGTCTTGTAAAGCTTGCACCGCTGCTTATCCACTAACCCCTATGACGGTGCCATGTGTGATAAAGAATCGTGTTAACAGATATGAAAATTTGTGGAAGATAGTGGAACCACACCAAGAGCCACACCATGTGAATTGCTTAACACGTGGGTGATCCAAACCTTCACCCCCATTACAAAAGGCTCAGCCATAATTCTTCACCATCATCAGCCACAGCATCACCAAAGTATGCAACGTAGGGGCGCGTATTGCTTTCGAGGCGCGTATTGGGTACGTCCCTACATCAGAAAATGATGAAATATTGCATTGTTGGTACGTTGAAACTGTCGGTACTTCTCGACCCCGCAACATAATCCGTTGCGCAACATAACACTCTCCGAGAGTTTACAACGGGCTTTATGAAAACCGCTCCTCCCACTTACACTGTGTGTGCTGCGTGTTCGACGCTGGCCTCGAGCTGTTATAAGGTGAGTCCTGCTTAACTAGTCATCTAGCAGCTATCGTTCAGCTAAAGGACAGCCCGATAGCGCAGCTCTTCCAGTGGGCAGAGCTAGAGGTGTCTCTAGTCTACACGCCTCACACACCCCTGCGCTCTACCGCTGCATTCTGCGACACGTACGATGTTTCGGATGCCACATAAGTAATTTGTCGATAACTATCGATAACTAGATGTGTATCTCATTAGCTGGTGGCGACTAATGACAGGAAAGAACCGGACATGCTGAATGGTTCATTACATTGCTCGCACTCCACACGTTTGGATGGCGGCAGTAAAGGAGTTCGGCCCACAGCTTTTCCTTTGCTTTCACGTCAGTAGATAGATAGATAGATAGATAGATAGATAGATAGATAGATAGATAGATAGATAGATAGATAGATAGATAGATAGATAGATAGATAGATAGATAGATAGATAGATAGATAGATAGATAGATAGATAGATAGATAGATAGAAAAACGCCAGGCCTGCGCGGAAAGCGCAGCACAGTCACAGCGAAAGCTGGAAAAGCGGCATTTCTAGAGCCCGTTGTAAACTCTCTTGGGGCTACTCATACAAGTACGCTAGCAAGGTATCCACTACGCTACAAATCACAATATTTGTGAAGTTGGGAAGCACTACAACGCCATTATTCATCATTATGCGCAGAAGCGAGGTTCCAGCTACACATATGTAAGGCATTGTGTGCACTTTGTTTACGTGACGACTGATGACGATGAAGAATTGCGGCTCAGCCCTTGTAATGGGTTGAATGAATGAAACTTTATTTTCATGAATAGATATATGAAATTACAGGGATTATTTGGAGCGATAGCCTAAAGTGGCTAGTGGCCGGTCCAATACAATGTGCAACATAAAAAAATGTACAGGTCAGCTTTGAAATAACCAACAAAAGCAATCATATAAATACAGACAACACAGTAATACATTTTTTCATGCAGGCATGCATACTTATTAGCTTGCAACTAGCTTGCTATACATAGGCACTTAATAAAAAAAAATAATACAATGAATATCGAATCAAACACACACATGCTTACATGTCTTCACTCCACAGAAAAAATGATTTACATGCCATGCTGAAATTACGTGCCGTTTTTAATCTCTAGGGGGACCGTGTTCCATATTTTTGTTCCATTAAATTGTATTAGTCTTTCTCCGTAAACATTAAAACATTTAGGCAGATTGAAATTACCATTCGAAGCATGTCGCGTATTGCGTTTAGGAATTGAAAACAGATCAGCTTTAAACGGCTCACCGGTTACGTAATTCGAATTATGTGACGCCCGGTCGCTATTTCACTCTCCCACCATGCAATATAACATACGTTGACGTGAGAAAGAGAGACAGAGAGAGGAGGGAAGAACTTTATCGAGACCCTGAGGAAATGGATGATGGGCTTATGGGCTTCTTTGGCAACTAATGCAAGTGCACTTGCGAGGAACCCACTACGCTATACCTCATCATAATTTGTGTGTCATAGGGAAACATTCACTATACCATTTTTCGTCATTCAAAGGAGAGCCGTGGTACCCGCTAAAAACATGTAAGGCATTATGCGCACTTTGTTGGTGTTGTGTCTGATGACGATGAAGAATTATTTCAGAGCCCCTTGTAATGGGTTTAAAGCATCCAACATCCCACTCGTTGCTCAATTCGCATTGTGTGACGCCTGGTTACAGAAATCGCGTTGTGTGGGGCGTGGTTGTTATTTCACTCTTCTACCACACTGAATTACATATGTTAATGTGGTTCCTTCTGGACATGAAGCCTCTATAGCGTCTTCTTGCTAGGCAGTTCCAAGCACCGGCATGGCTCTGAGGTACAACACTGGGCTCCCAAGCAGATGACCCAGGTTCGAACCCCGTTACATCCTGGAAATTTATTTCTTATTTCGTTTTTTTTTCTTATTTCGAGCGATAGTGGTTACGGACACCGGCGGCGGCGGCGGACAACTACGGCGCCAAAAACGGCCGGTGAAATGATCTCATAACAGCTTTCGCTGTAATAGATAGATAGATAGATAGATAGATAGATAGATAGATAGATAGATAGATAGATAGACACAGACTCACTGTAGGATAAACAATTCTGCGCAAACTTACCTTTCAATTGTAACGTTGTGTGTTGTTCCGTTACAAATAGCCCTTTCACATGGCATCGTGTTATTATACACCTGATCCGCTGTCATACCTAGCGAACGCGATGAAGTATTATATCGGCAGACGACTGCAAGAACACAAGGAATAATATTTCTTTTAATTTGCTAGATTTTCATATAGGCGATAGCACCACACTGCAGTTTTTCATTCCTTGCCAAGTATTTATTTATTTATTTATTTATTTGTTTATTTATTTATTTATTTAAAAGTACCTTACAGGCCCCTGGAGGCATTGCGTAAGGGGCGTAATGAAAGAAAATGTTACACTTGAACAGTGTAGAAAATGAACGGGTGTAAATACATAAGGAAATGAGAACAGAAAAAAAATGTTACAGTAACTTATGCGGGAATGTAGTGACCATTACGTTATATAATAAAGAGGGGCAAGGAAAAAAGACACTTTCAATCACGACAACGCAGTTACACAACAAAATGTTGCACATTAAAATACGAGCAGTATAAATAAAGAACGAACGCGACATAACTTGGCTATTACAAAAAAAAAAAATTGGGGGACCCTTAAGCTTCGCCTTTAAGAGTTGCACGCGATAGCGAAATCCGGCCCCTAGTGCGCACTTCAACCACTAAGTGCATACTTATTAATGTGTATTGTTACACTCACACACGCACGCACGCGCGCGAATTTTACAGGCTTTCGATCTAAAGCAAGAGTCGCATGGCCTCGAAGATATACGCCGCGCGCCGGCCCTCTCGGATGCCATGAAAAGTCGAGACATATTTCTCACAATGCCTCACAGATGGCAGCGCATTATCCAGCGTTTGCTGCGTTGGCTTGATATGTTTTCCTCTAGATGGACATAGTTGTCCATTTTTAGAGCTGTTTGAAAGTTCGTGTGTGTATTTAGCGGCGAAGGCTGCACTATCCCGGCGTTTTTCGACGTAGTTTGATGGCCTCGCAAATGCGCCTACCGTATGGGCTCGTTTTCGTCGTGACACCTGCCGAACAAAATGCGTTAAGGAGACTCCTCCTACTACATGGCATTTATGTAGTGTTTTTGTCCCAAGCAGCTGCAAGCAACATCGTGGCTTTGTGGTAAGACACCTGCTTGCCACGCGAACGGCCTGGGTTCGATCCTCATTGGGACCGAAGATTTTATCGTTTATTTTATTTGCTACTTTCTCGATTTTTCGCTCACGGATGATTTTTCGCTCACAACCAACGGGGCCGACGCCGACAGCGGAATTTCTGCGACACGAGCTCTCTAACGCTACCGCGTTAAAATCACAGCATATCCACGGAGTGAATGATGATGAGTGGGCGAAGCTGCGGAGGTTCATCGGTAAACCGGAATCTTCCGTGAATCTGCCCAGTACATCATCACCGACGTGAGATCGGGCGCGTTTATACTAAAGGTTCGATGAGTTATGACGACTTGCAGCTCACTTTAATTTTACATGTACGCTGTGAATTTTCATTGTTTAGAAAACCATTGCTTTAGAAAACATCTGGCGTCTTTCGTCAAGCAGCTGGCGTCCTTCCTTTTGCTTTAGAAACATCTGGCGTTCTTTCGTTTTGCTTTTACAAAACATCTGGCGTCTTTCGTTGGTTTATTTGATCAATCAACGGCGTTTTGAACAAAATTTTTATTGTTATAATCACGCACAGGAGAAATCTCACCAGGCACTACCTTGGAGGTAAACAGTGACTGCTAACGGGAATGAGAGACAGAAGAAGTCGGCTTTTACCTAACACTTGCACTTCTACTTCTACTAACGTTTCCTACTGGAACATGCCAATGGCTGCTAATGGGGAATGAGAGACAGAAGAATTCCGCTTTTAGTTAACGCGCACGCTGCGAATTTTTTTATTGTTCAACAACGCACAGGAAAAATCTCCCACCGGCACCACCTTGGAGGTCAAAGCGTAAGACTGGTTACGCACTACGACTACTACGACTACGACTACGAGGGACGAACGGGTGCCGCCTTAAGGAGCTTCGCCCCTAAAAACATTTAACGTAAGATTGCTCACAAATAAATATAGGGCTATGAAAAGAACAATGTAATGGGTAACGTATAAATCAATATTTTAACAAATGTGTGGTTCGTAGATGCTTGAAATTAACTTGGTTACTTACGGATGCTATGTTGTTAGGAAGGCCGTTCCACAAGGAAATGGCTCTTGGAAGAGCGGATTAGTTAAATGATTTACCCTTCCCGTAAATGCGCATGCAATTAGACTGATCGTATAAACGTTGTGACTTATATTGTGGAGTTTCAAGTTGCAAATATGATGACGCTGTGTTATAGATGCATCTATAAAACAACGATAACAGGGCAATATCACGACGAACATGCAAAGGATGAAGGGATAAGTCGAGTTTAATTTGTGTAGTGCTTATGTTATATTCACATCAACGTGAAATGAAACGTGTATCCCTATTTTCTACAGATTCGAGTTTTTCGATTAGATATTTCTTATGGAGAGACCAAATGAATCCTGTGTACTCAAGCTCAGGTTGTACAATTGTTAGGTAAGCTGGTTTACGAATATCGTTAATAGAATTATGTAACTTGCGGCGTATGTAGCTTAATGATCTCGCAGCATTGGCGCAAATGTATTCAATATGAGTTGACCACGAAAAGGTGGAAGTTAGATATACGCCGAGATATTTATATTTTGTGTCACGCAAGATATTTCTGTTATTTATATGGTACACAAATGTAGATGCAGTACGTTTACGGCTAAAACAAATTATTTTGCATTTCGAAACGTTAAGCTTCATTAGCCAAGTGTTACACAAAAGAGAAACAAGTTCATGATCTCCCTGGAAGAGTTGGTGATCGTCGTTAGTCTTAACAGGACGATGCAGTCGTGTGCGAAAATGCGCACGTGTGAGGAAATATTACTCGGTAAGTCATTATTGTAGATCAGAAAAAATAACGGCCCAAGAGCACTCCCCTGTGGTACCCCTGAAGTAACGCTAGAAAGAGGAGATGAAAAATTATTAACTACTGTGAATTGCTCACGATTGTACAAAAAGTTACGGATCCATGTTAGGGTCAGAGAGTCTCGTTTTAGAACAGATAAGTTCAAGAGCAAGCGACGACGTGCGATGAGATCAAACGCATTTGAAAAATCTAGGAAAGCACAATCAGTTCGTAGATCCTCGTCCATGTTAGCATATAAATCGGTTGTTAATTCGAATAATTGCGTTTCGCATGAGAAATTCCTTCGAAATCCGTGATGATTTATGAACAAAAATTTGTTAGCCACCACATGGCTGTAGACATTAGACAAAATTATATGTTCCAGCATTTTACAGCAGATAGATGTCAATGAGCTGACTTAAATATGGGTACAACCTTAGCATCAAGTATGGCCCAAAGAACAAGCAAAATAGCAGAAAACGTATACATAGGTTTAATACGAATCACAGTAAGCTTTTCTGTGTTTTCGGGGTGTCTTGTGTATAGTGGAAAATAAAAACAGTGCAATATCGTATTGTAAGCTTGTTATTCCGCATTATGTCTGTGACTGGGGTGCTAATTGGAAAATACTATTGAACTTTCCGCACTGCCGCAGCGTGACTTTGCATCAAAATGCGCGATCAACTAAACCAACAAGGCGGCATTCGACGGTATATATGTCTGAGCGTTTTGTACTGAGTTGACATTTAAGCCTCTGGCTCGTTGTGAGATTCGCATTACTTGACGCCTGGCGTAATTCTACGCCTCTGCCACGCAATATTACATGCGTTCAAGGACAATGCTCGCATTACATGACATTCGTATCGGGTGTTTTTTTTTTTTTTCAAATGTAGTTCTATGAAGTGACGCGGCTTTGCAGTAGAACGCCTGCGTGCCACGCTGGCGGCCTGTGTTTTATTCCCACTCGAACCGAAGTTTTTACTGTTTATTTCTATGCATCTACCTCGATTTTTCGCTCGCTACCAACGATGCCGATATATTGAAGGAATATATTGAACGATTGTACTGAACGACTTTAACTCAATAATACAGGCTCCTTTGCTAGCTGGCGCTCAATTTTTTACCTTAACTGTGGCGGAGCACGAAGCGAGGGACGACAAAATGCAAAAAGAATCGACCGCGCACACTTCGCTTTATAGTGCACTTTTTCATATTTGCTCAGTCGATTCTCGTGTTTTGTTTCTGTACAAACGTCGAATATATGTACGTATATGTAGCACGCAAGGTCAGCAGCTGTCGCGTATTTCACCTGTTCAGGTAGGCTAAGCGTACAGTAATAAATGGCGATATGAATGTTGCGATATACCCAAAGTGAAAGTAGCAGCCTTCGACAGACGCGATTGCAGTGCTTATTTTGGGTAGGAATCAACTAGCTCCTCTCGAGCACAACGACGGGCAGTGTGGCTTGATGCAGTTGTGTCCGGCCGTCAAAGAAAATCTAAAGTTTTCCGTCAAGAGTGTAGATCTTTCAAATTATACTGGACAGGCTGCCATGTAGAAATATCAACTCTATCACATCTGAGCCAGTAAAGCCATTTTGAAAAATTATTGCACAGTCTGCGACGTGGTTCTTCATTTGTGCCTCAGTTTTTACGCACGAAAAAACGTTCCTGTAGTCCTCGAAGTTAGCCACCCAGCTGCGGTCGAAGATTTTCTCAAGATATCAATGAGCATGGATAATATTAGGTGCCAGTGTCTATCTTCTAGGTAAAGGTCATTCATCGAAGAAATTGGCAGTCGTTAGCTGCGCTTAAGGAACGCACTAGCGCTGGGTGGGTAACTTCGTCTGATGGTATATCAGTGTAAAACAACAAGGTCTTCAAAAAAGCAGAAGCATTTTCGCACTCCTGAAAAACCTAGTATGTGGTCCCTGATAACCGCCTAGAAGATACAAAGATGAACGAATAATAACACTGTAGCCAAGCCTTTCTTTTCTTCGTATGCATTGCCTGTTATTCATGGAAATAACCTCGTGAAAATTAGTACACCGCAAAACGGTAATCAATCTTGTACGAACACTTCTATCTTCTTCTGGAACTCAGAACTACCATTGTTTATGAAATTAATGCCATCCTTTTGCAACCTATGTTTTGTAGCAGTGTGAAACAAAGAATTGTAAACATACATAAATAGAAAAGCCGGCTATAGAATTTGGTGAATTGTTGTGGCCTTACTTGCTCAAGAACATATAAGGGCTTTTTAGAGGCGGACGGGATTAGTATCATCTATAGCTTATAGGCACAGGCATGACATGATCACCAGAGTGACTTCGCCATGGTTAGCATGGTATTTGCGCACACAGTGGCACGAACCTTACGTGGACAGACAGGAGAGTGATCGTGGTTTCGGGATAACAAAGTACTACTTTCTGCCAGCTATAAATTACCACCACTATTCGGAGAGGGCTCTTGCGCCGCTCCCGCTGATTTTCGCGCCTTGCAGCGTTGCTGCTTCAAATTGGTATCGCTTCCTTCTTCCGCATTTTTTTAAAGGTGACCTCTCCCCTCTGATCGGAATAATGCGTCAATTCCCCAACGCTGCTTTGTCATTGAGTTGGAGAGCGTGCCACTAACGGCATCTCAACTCAGCAGGGAACAAGGCCGCCCATCGTCACACTGGCAGCGCCCCGGCATTGATCATCCACTCACCGCACAGGACCATGAGGGAGGAGCCACGCAAGGCGGCCCAAATACGCATATCTCGCCGTATCAATCGATCTCTCGTAGTGTGATGCCCAAGTATAAGCGGTTTTATTAGCTGTACCAGGCACTACATCACAGCGGCTTCCCGTTACTTGTTGCTGGTCAGGCAAAACTGTGGCGTATATCTATAATCAAGTAAAATATTCCTTATCCCGACACCTATATCGGTAGTTCTTGCAGGCACTGCAACGATTGCGCTAGCCTTGGCCATAGCTCAGGCGTTGACCCTCGTTACGAGGCACGGACCAAATCAATCAGGACAAGTGACCATCCGCCATCACGAGCCCAGATGCCAGGGCTCATCTATGGGTTGTTCAAAGGGCCCACGATACGGAGGTCGGGCATGGCCTGACTGTCCCAACGTGGGAGCAGCCCGCTGCACGCTCAGTCGATTACCTCAGGATTTTTCAATTACGTTTTGCATCCATCCATCGATCCATCGATGCATATTATCCATATCTCGCGAAACAATGTGTAAGGTTCATAATTATGACTGCTAGGGGTGGTGCCTAAATTTTTACGAGCGACTGCCGCGTGATGTGATCCACAGAGGTGTTCGGCAACCCTATTGAAAATTTGCCCAATGGTGGGCATGATGGGACCCACTACCCACCATCTTGGTGGATTATGGTACTGGGTAATGATGGACGCATGGTGGACAGATGGTGGGTGATGGACGGATGGTGGACAGATGGCGGATGATGGACGGATGGTGGGTGGATACTGGGTGATGGACAGATGATGGGTGGATACAGATGATGGGTGGACGACGGGTGATGGACATGCTGGGTGTATGCTGGGTGATGGGCAGATAATGGGTAGATAACGATGGGTGGTTGGACGCCTGAGGTCAAAGTCGAGCTATGCATTATTTACAAAAGAAGGCATTGTGCTTCTTAACGTGATTATAGACAACCTTTTACCATCGAGGTTAACGAGTTTACTTGCTGTGTCTACAACGTGGCCAAGCATACAGCCACATGTTGAAGCAGCACGGAATCAATGAATGCATCTCTGCACCAATACTCGTTTATTTGTTCTCCGTGCTGCCATGCCTAACACGTACGCCCTGCTGGCTTGCTTCATAAAGTACCTTCTTAGGAACTTGCAGATGGTAGAAGGCAGTTTTCTTGAGGTAGTGCAGTCAGCCAGATTGGGTGTGCTTTGAAGTACTTTTCCAGCATGCTAGAACAGAATTGAATAAAAACAAATAAACTGCTTTTGCTAAATTTGGAGCAATAACATCAATGAAACCAGTTGCAATAACTTGACCAAAGGCTTAAACCATATCAAGTCAAATAAAAGGCAGCATGTATCAGTCCACATGTCCGTAACGTTCTAGTACATCGTTGATTGCCAAGGCTGGTGTGCAAACCCAATTAGCTACAAAGTACGTCAACAGATGTCCTCGCTGTGTGCTTTGAGACTCCATGTCGCTTTTTCTTATACCAGCCATCTTTGACTAAAATATGCAAGCAACCACTCTTTCCCTACCGAGTTTTTTGTTAAAAAACTATAAAAATACCATTTTTTTATTTGCCCATTTGATTTCACGTGTCCCGAAACAACTAAAAAACTTTTTAAAGGCACTTTATTTGCAAGATAAAAGAAAAATATTTTTGAAAGTATGCGGAAGATTGGCATCACTCCCTGCAACACAGAAGGTGCCCTAATTTTTTATTCAGTCTTTGGTGCAGAAAATGTCTTTGAAATTAAAAAAAAATAATAATGTGCGGGAAAAGGAGCCCGTAAAAAAAGCCCTGGATGCGTCGTGACGTTGGAGGTTTCTTTACAACTATAGCCGTGCACTGTCGATACGTTGAGATTCGGTGGTCATCCAAATCTGAGGATTTAGAAAAAAAAATATTCTGTGTAGTCGCTGCCACACTTGCAGGGGCACTGATATTCTTCGTTCCACAAAACTTAAGCGAACAGCTGAACAAAGCTGTTGCCGGCACTCGCGCACGTACACCCTTTTCTAATTCAAGCTGCGAGAATCCCGCCTGTCTCAATAAAATGCATGCTTTGAGCGTGTTTTATATTTTTTACTGCACTATCTGTGTAAGTCAAGACAGCGCAGCAAACTGAATCAGAGTATCTTAATTGCAGCGCACGCAAACGCTTCTTTCAGCGTGGACGAGCCCAGTTCTTCGGTAGGAGCAGTACAAACCGTGTACGAACTCAGATCGTCTGTGGTAGGAAACGGGTTAAAAAGATTTTAAAGAGAAAAACAACTTCTGTCATTTAGTGCAAACAACTTCAGAGTACCAACGACACCACTCTTTACGCGAGAAGATGCTTGGCAGGCGATTCATTAAAGACGGTAGGCATGCAAACTAGAACACAAAGAGAGAAGTCAGGACAACACAAATGCTGACTAACCGACTAGACGAACAAGTTTAGTCGGCGTTTGTGTTGTCCCAACTTCTTTCTTGTGTCCGTGTTTTATGCCTACCATCTTTTATCATGTATTCCTACCAACTAGCTCTGCTTCTGGCATTGGCAAGCAAGACAATGCGCAAAAAGAAGATACACGAGGCGATGCTGCACAGACGTTCCCACACCAGCTCTCCGTGACCATGATTTTGCCAGCGCCTGCTACGGGCAATAATCTTTACATTGTGTTCCTACAGACCCAAATCTTAACATAAGGTTCACAGAATTTTAGCGAACCAGTGTGGCCAAAATACCAAAAAGACGTGATCTTCGCAACATCATGTTGACCTGTATGTGGTGAGTTTTAGCATGAAATTCAAGAAGTGAAACACTGGCCTTCATTTCCTCTTCTACTTTTTTACCTATGAAAGTAAAATAATGACATTACAGACCTTAAATAATAATTTATTTGTCTAAACTGATCTAAGGTTTCCCTTTAGTGTCCTTTAAGGGGAGACCTTCCTCGAAATAACTTTTTCATTTCCGAACAAATTGCTGGTCTCAATAAAAGTTTATTCCTCCTCCTCCTCCTTGTAATAGACTTGAAAATACACATACACAAAGTACACATACACATATGTTGGCATCAGATGCAATTCACTAAAGATTGTTTGTGCACTGGCACTTGAGTTTGCAAATCTAAGTGAAACAGCACAGAAAAAAAAGCTACAATGTATGCTAACGTCCTTCACGTCCAAGATGGTGTGAGCGTGTTGCGTTAGTGTGCCGTGAATGCGCTGCATGCAGAACTCTTCCTTTTTTGGCACGATGGGAAGCATGAAAGTTTATAGAAAACTTTGTGGAGGACAGGCACAGATAACCACGTCATCCAAGTAAGGTGTATGGTTTTAATTGTTTATATTTTTTGTTCATATTCCTATGCTCAAACACAATGTGAAGACTAAAGAGTACTTATACTAAAATAAATAGATTACTCTGGTAGGCCATACCTTACAAATTTCATTATTCATAAGTGTGCTGTTTAACTGTATCGCTGTGAATGCTGCAGCATAAGAATGAAATCAATTTCCATAAAGCGCAATTAAAAGAGGTTTTTAAATTGTTTTTTCCCATGTTTCTTTGAATCCATTACGTGTTTTTTTTTTCAGTAATGGTAGTGTTTAACGAAAACTGGGCCTCGCCTATTGCTTTCCGTCCTCTTCGTCCCGAACCATAGAAGCATTACTAGCTGAGTGCGATAAAAATAATGGCAACTAGGGGAAAATGTGACAAAATCAGTCTGAGAAATGGCAGAGATGCAAAATGGACACAGCATATTGTTCAATATTCAACACAGGTCTTAGGCAACAAACATGATGCCATTTGTCACCAGCACTGAATGGGCCAACTGAAGTATATAATTGGCCTAACAGACTGCTTATGTCGCAGCATGTGTAGCAGCCACTGACCTATATGCTTGGGTCCCCAAATTGAGTGCCATCATTGCTCAGACAGCAGACGTGACTTCAAACTAGCATCACTTTTTTCGTAGAAAGTGAGATGCATTTGCCGTAGTCTCGAACCCTCAGCACTCAATAAATAAAAGGTAATCATCTACTGACCAAAAGATTCTAATCAGGGCACCATCAGAACTGGACAGTTGGGCAAGGTGGTACTGATTCATCATTGAAATTTTGCTGGTGTTGTTTTGGTCTCTTTCTTCGTTCTTGTCTAGTGTATTAAATGATCAACCAGAACGTATACTTCGTCGACCATTCTATAAACATCACCAAGTTTGTGTGACAATGCAATCCTGCCACCCTTTCATTTATTATCACTGATATGTTACAGACAACATTTCTTACAAAAAGCCTCGGCATTACTGTGTTTTTCAGAACACCTTTCAGATCTTTGCAGGTGCATTTGTTGAATTTTTGCCATGTTTACTGTGGATCTACAGTGCGGATGGCTGGATGATGTCTTCACACAAATTTCACACAAATTGCTATAAGTTCCTGAGGTTATGCAACCCTGCAATCATTTCAAATAGATTGACTGTGAACAATACCGAACTCCGAGACTCGGATTATTTTGCAGTTACAAGGTACTAATAGGCAGATTTCTCCTGTGCTGTTTTTGATGAGGGCAGCTATGTGCTGGCTAGAATTATGAAATATAGTGCCTTGCAATAATTGACACAGAATATCTTGGGCTTTCACATGCAGGTCAAAGGCTACCACACGTGCTCGGCATCATGTCTGCCAGTTCGTACGGCAATACTGGACTCCATGTTCAACTATTCAAAGCTGGTGAAGAATATTTAGAATGACAGAAAGCTGAACAAATTGGTAATGATTCACCTAAAACAAAGGTAGGCATGCAAACGCAGGCACAAGAAAGAAGTGGGGCCAACACAAACACCAGCAAACAAATTGAAGAGGCATACAGTGGTGGAAAAGAAAGTGGACACAAATACCTTTACACGCATGAGCAGGGATAGGGAGACACTTATTAATCCGGCACACTTGGAGCTTTACGTGAGAGATAACACTTCAGGAATCTGATTTCTCTTCGTCATGCAAGTCAGCTGACAGATGGCTCACACATGCGGTTCCACTACTATCGAATATGCCAAGCTTCTACCATTACAGGTTTTTACACTTCCACTGTTGTATGAAACTACGCAATTCATTTAATTTGGCGTGCATTTACACTCTCGACAATGCAAGATTATATTAGATGGAAACCTCTAGTTTATGACTCCTGATGTTTCGTTAATCTCTGGTAAACATAGCGGCCCATTTGCTCTTTGGAGAAGCAACAACAGCGAAGAGAAACATTATACCACACTTGTACCGCAATCGGTAAATTTTTATGATGGTTCTACGAAATGAATGTTAGTGCACTTTTGTCTATTATCTGTTATTCTCTCTGCAAGGTGGCGCCAAATCTTACGTAGCTTATTGGCAGCCGTAAGACAGCATTACCACGGTATGCATTCTCACTTTCTTTAGCCTGTGACATAAGCAATGAGTGTAAAGAATACCTAAGGCATGCTTGTTACTGTTAATTTTTGCATCCATGTTTGCACTGTGACACAATCAGCTTCTTTAAAACGTTCAGTGACAGTGGCTACTGCCAAATCTAGGATAACCTGCATCTAATGGATGCGTAACTGTGCGTTTAAAGCTGGCCTTCATTTTGTGTACAGACTGGTGAGAGATTGAGTTTAAAGCATGACATGAAAATAGCGTTTTTTTCTAAGCTTTGAATGCTTGGAGTTGAAGTTTGACAACAGTATTGAAGCTCCAGAAGAATACTGCTAACAAACTTGGTTTTCCTGAAATGCTAAGGAAATGCCTAAAGTTGTATACTATCATTCTGAAGCAATACTTCAGTAAACTTTGGCCATCCTCCATTTACTCAAATTGTTGAATCATTGAGGTAAACCATGGATTCAAATTGGTAACCACAACAAAATATCAAGAGTAAGCGTAACATGCGCAGAATTGAACTTGCATTGATTTAAAGATGCCCCAATTCTCACTGATTTATACCTTAGCATAGTTGAACAAATGCTTGGAGGAGGCCTTAGGTAAAGATATTATTGAGGTTTTTCATTACGTAGACAATTACATGATTAATTTTTTTGTAGCGGTGATAAACTTGAAACCGTGGTTACCTCAGTGAATAGACAATTTGATGTGATTGAACGAGGGCTGAACCATTCTAAATAATTGGCTCAGAATAATGACAGAATAGTACAATTTCAGGACAATTACCTTAGTGTTTCTGGGGAACCACGTGTGATGGCAGTATGCTCCTAGATCTTCAAAACTACTGTTCAACTTCTCATCAAGCATTTTCTCACCAAGTCGTGTGTGCACACAATGAACACCAGCTTTAATGAACTGGTTAGGCATCTATTAGATGTAGGTCATTCTTGCATTGTAGCCTCGGTAGCTCAATGTTTAAAGAAGCACATTTTGTTACGTCTGAACGTGGTTGCAGAAAGCAATAGTAACAAGCGTGTCTTAGGTGTTCCTTACATTCAGTGCTTATCTCATAGGCTAAAGAAAGTGAGAAGTAGATAAGGCATTAATGTTGCCCTTATGGCTGCCAATGGGCTGGGTAAGATTTGCGCCACTGTACTGAGAAAGAATGAGCCGGGAATAGACAAAAGGCAGACTCAAATATGTTTTTGCAAGACACACCCACTAGTTTACTGATTGCTGTGTAGCTCTGGTTTATAAGTTCTTTAAAGCTGTGGCTGTTTCTACATAGGACAGAGGGGCTGCTGTGTTATTCAGAGATTAACGGAACGTAAGAGGTCGTAAACCAGTGGCTAACACACTAAATTATCTTTGCATTGTCGAGGGTGTATATGCACACCAAAATTCAATGAATGCAAGCTACTATTCGCTAGTATCGAAATCACATTTCTCTCACGTAAAGCCCCACATCTACCAGATTAATAAGTGTCGCCCCATGCCCGTGTGCAGGTGAGTGTTTGTGTCTACCTTCTTTCACAAGCCGCTCTGCATTTCTTCAGATGTTAGTCAGCAATTCTGTTGTCCCGATTTTCTCCTTGTGCTCGTGTTTGCATGCCTACCTTCATTTAAGATGAAGAGTGGCACGACTGTTTGCTGCTCAACCGCAGTCTTGAAGAAAATTCCCCACATTGCTAATTCATGAAAATATGACAGTTTTGCAAGTGAACCACGAACACAGCTGCAGGATGTGAAACATAATATTTACCTGACTCTCGCTGCATGACTTGAGTAAGCATGGTGCTTCAGGACAGCTCCTTTGCAGATCTAGAGCAAAAACGCAATACAAATATTAAACAAAAAATACAAATACATGTTTTTTACTATAAAAATGCACATAGGTTAAAAAGCACGAGCTCGTATAAGCTGCTATTCACATATTTTAAAAGGTTTCCAAGAAATAATTCTCGAAGCATCCACAAGCTACAAACATAAGTAAATTTGATAAGATGCATCGTCAGTGTGTGAGAATGCATTTTGGCTGTTACCTATTAGGTTATCTGCGTGCAACTATTATAACAATACCTGGGCAATAAACTTTATAAATGCACTTCATCTGGCACTCTGAGACTATTAATATTTACAAACGTCGATGACATGGAAAGGTTATGCGGCTTTGAATGATGATCAACAGTACATACATGACTTCCCCAATCAGCTGTGAAAATGGCTCAAGCTATCGCTCTCTGTCAGCTAAATACACGGTGAACAGTTTTATTAAACCCCATTGCCAAGATAGCTGCTTAAGACATTGCAATGACATAGTCAACAGAGAAGCGCAAAATTATGTATTTCCAGGTTTGTTGAATCAAAAATAAAATGATACATCGGCCACGCCACCAGTTTGCTTTGCATTCGCTTATATGTATTAGTAGATAGGAGGTTGCTATTGCATATACCTTCATTTTAGGCCAAAGACCTAGAAAAGTGCTCACATTGGCTCTGACTGCCTTGTTTCCTAGTGGCGTGTGTGTCATCTTCACATCTTGTCTAATGCTGTTTCATTGCCTTTTATATTGCACCAACCGGAGCAGTCCCAGTCAAGCACACTACTGATTGAGTTGTGCATTGCAATCATGCAAATGTGGTTAACAAATATCAGCAAAATAAAATGTAAGGCACATTACCTAGACAAACATAGCTTGTTTTGAACGAGAAAACTGTATTTCATTATTACGCTTCCTCCACACAGATTCCGCAGAAGTGAGTCGCAAAAGATATGTTGTTTTGATGGGCAAAATGAAGTATATGTGACGCGCCTATTGACGGCCTTTTCTATAGAATATACATATTTGATATTTTTTTTGTTTTTAGCTTTTGAAGAAACTGGACACTAATAAGCACACAAGCTAATGTGCATTCATCATGTCTGGCTGAGTAAGCTATCGATTCATGCAACATTTCAATAACAGAGCGAGTTTCATAAAAAGAGTGTATAGAAGGTTACAGCTGTTGCTCATTGTAACAAGTTTGCTTGCCCTCTCCTTTTAGCAGATTTCTATAAAATACAAGAACAAAGAAGGAAAACTGTAGTGATGCACCATTTGGCATAAGGCAATATGTAAGTGACTCATCGCTTAGCCTATAAAATGACACCATACCTTAAAACAATGGTCATTCCTGCAGTGCCTGAATGTGCATTCTCATAAAGCTTGAATTCTTGCATTGTTTTAACACTACTTAAAAACTGATGATAGTTATTGACTCCAAATTCTTCCACAAAGAGTCCTATTCGCCCTTTAGAGGGGGGCAGCAGCCCACTTTCGCATACGCTAGGCACAAATAAATCTGAAAACATATTTTTCTTGACGGACAGCCACCAGAGCAAGGTTTTGCTGCATGACAATAACTAAAACTGAGATTTACGCACAACGCCAGCTGATAACCATCAGTCGCACTAAAGTGAGCACACAGCAAGGGTAATTTTGGCCCGTTATATCGTGAACAAAGCAAATGAGGACATATGATATTAAAACCGTGTGTTCACTGACATAAGCACTCTTCACTAAAATTGTCGTCAAAGTTGAGACCGGATTGTTTAATTTTATTTTTTGGAAATGAACTTTTTTGAAAAAAACTCGCTTCTTAACTATTTTTTTCTTTTTTTGCATTGCCCGTAGGAAAATGATCTTCCGTACAAATGTTGCAAAGGTTCTTTTCTATATTTGACACTGTTCTGAAGTTTCAGTTTGAAAAAGGAAAGGCGTCAAGGCGCCTTTCCTATTACAAGCTTAGCACACTTTTTTTTATTTCTACCGTGTTTGCCATTTTTTCAACATCTTCCTTTTGAGAACGGCATAAAAAAAGCTTGGATGTAATTCACAATATTGCGGTTTTAAAAACCAGGAAAAAAATTTGGACACGTCATTTACAGTTCGCATTAAATTCTGCCGTGAAATTCGAAAACATTGCATGAGCAAAGACAGGAGGCCCGCACCGCCACCTCCAAATATTTTTTTGCCACGCCGGGAGCGTTTCTGGAAATAAAATTTTCGGTTCAGTGCATTTTGAGTGTGCCACATAAAACATAAAAACCCAGGCAAAACAACATATCGACTAGACAGGCAGTTTGATCTCTCGTTGAATCACCCTGCTGTTGTATTTGTGGAATGTGTTTTCTCACCAATGCTTGGTTCAAGGTCACCTAAATATCTATTTTTAAGAACAGATGTGCTACTGTTAATTTCTGGGATGTCAAACTCAACAAATCCGCATCCCCTTGGCCACGTGTCACTCAATGCATTAAAAAAAGTTTAGCCTGGCTGGTATAGATCCTAGCAGGGTATCTCCATCCTTGATCCAATTTCAGTGCGAAAGAAGGTGATATATGGTACAGATTCACCCATGGTGCCACTCAATGGTATGCAGGCTGCCTGCAATGGAGGAATCTCTTTGTCGTGTTCCACTTGGCATTCGTGACCAAAAATGCTATGGCTTTTGAAGATGTGTGTGTACCAAAGTATGTGATAGGGCATTGTATGCGCTCAGGAGAGCATTGCTTTTTGGTGTGCCTATCTGAAGCACATGCATTTATGTCCCGAAGGGTATCTCTGGCTGGCAATTAGGTGGTCGCCCAATAATAACCACGAACATTCAACTTAGGAAAGCTCCGAGTACTGATTCAGGAGCCACGGTGTAAAGCTTCACTGCACACAACAAATCAGCAAGGGAGTTGACTGCAAGCCGACCTTGGTTCAGCAATGAGACAGGAAAAATGCACGACCAAGGTCGATAAGGTAGATTGTGTCACTTGGCTTCTTGTATTGTTACGCCAAGGAGTGCTGTAGCTATATGAATGCGCCGTGTGAGTACGCGCTGGGGCAGGCACATCTAACTTTGAATATGTAGGAAAGCTTCAAAATGGTGCTCCAAGAACGTTCACACATGATGAAATGAAAACAGCAAAAAAGAATGAAATATTGCACAAAACATCACAAGTCATGTCATGATTGTCATAACTGGAGGAGGGATTTCAAGCTCCCTCAAAAATTTAAAATGCTGCATGTTCATATAAACACACACACACACATACGAACACAGCACAAAAATACATGATGTATAGCAAGACCGCTACCATTAAAAAATTTTCTGGCGAGGCCCCTGCATGGTGTGTATTTGTGTGGGGTATTCTGTGCTATCTTCATTATGACACTGTAGCAATAACACAAATCTCTTTGCTGTACAAGGGTGTATACATGAAAGCCAAATTTCTTGAATGTGGCCCTATTTCCTTGAATCAATGCGGGAATTGTGGGCGGTGCCATTACTAAACATGCAAATGGAAACAGGAATAATAATACACAGGGATACACGGAACAGCAACACAACACTGTAACTGGTTTCTAGACTTGACAAATTCGGCTGTTTTGGTGCATGATATTGTTGTTTTAGATTAAACTAGACCTAGAAATGGAACGACACACTTTAGTATTGAGCAGCTTCAGATCTAAATGCATTTTAACTTTGATGTTGATGTGTGGCACGTATGTCCTATGTATTATCGAAGATTCCTACTCCACATTAGCACTCCTACATGTTCCTATGTTGTTGAGCAGATGAACTTATTGAACCTCACCACATGTGAGTAGTCACACATAAATCGCAAGTTTGGTCTGTGACAACAATAATCAAAATTGTTTACAACAGAGCTGTGGCCTACCTGCATTTGTTCATCACTCAGGTTCACATCAGCATTGGCTGCATATGGTCATCACCAGCAGGGGAGGCGGCTGCAACAATTTCTTTGTTAAAGCATTGCCGAGAATTTGGCTGGTAGGACAGGCTTTGAGAGAAAGTTGTGTAATAAGGCTGTTACCAGTCAACTCAGAGGTTATGCCAAGCAGGCATGGTCTCACGCAAACCATACACCGAATAATAGATGGGACTGACAAATACAGGGACATTTTTAACTTCGTTCATCATGGAACTAACACATTATGCACTGATTAGCTTATGTGTTAGACAGAAAATAACATGAGGGAGGTCAATATATTTCACTAATAACACACATCCTTGTCAGCCACATGCTATAATGGGCATTCGACAATTACCCATCTAAGAAAATGTGAATATATGTTATCTGAAATTTTCAAAGCCTCATCGTTCATGTGATTATTGCTCAATACACTTTCCCATGGATTCTACAGAATGAATGTCGACAGCATGTGCTTTGCTGCCTTCAACATAATTTATGAGAAATACACTTTGTGCTTGACGAAAATTGCCGGTTTTTTGCAGAATTTCTGTGGTCTACATGTCTTTTTTTACAGCCAACAAAGCTCCGCATGCCAGTGTTTCACTGTGCCATATCAATGGATTAGCAGGGGAAGTTGGGCGAGTTGGTACGTTATCATATCCAGCTGAACATTTAGCGCAGCATAGGTGAGGGAATTGGATGACACTGCGCTCCATTCCTGGTCTATGCCACGTTGCAGGTTCAACGAAACAAGCCATGTGAGTGCCATATAATCTACCTTAGATGCAGGGTGGCTTGTTTCCGTCCTTAGCAACATACACAATGTGCAACCACATTTATAGCATACTTTATGCAATTTAGCATACTTTAGCAAATTAAAATTTATGGTACCGTAACAGAGCCTGAGCTCGAGCTCGTGGGTATGATTACAGCGCTGTTTAAGTGGTGCTTTATGATACTTGCCGGAGTCATGGAAAACTGCAGTCCACCTATCGCTCCACCAGTAGAGCGCGAATAGCGTATGAATGGTTTTACATAAACGCACTAGCACATAAACACAGTAATGAGTGCTTAAAACAAGCTATACAGCTGCGGAAGTTAGGAAACAAGTAATACCAATCCAATAAAAGCAGAAGTTGAGGGTAAGATGGGAGCTTGAAGAGATGAAAAATTCGTGAACACGGGTGTGTTGCTGGCACCCCGTGTTCACGAATTTTGCACGTAATACCACTGTCACACGTAACTGCAATGCACGAACGCACATACAGTGCCGAGGGCAATAGCAAATTCAGATGAGAGTACGCTTTGCCAAATTAGGTCAACACGCATAAAGGATAAAAATGGGTGAAACTGACAAAACTAAATACAGTGTCATGCTGCAGAAATTGCATGTTTAGCAAATCCACCTTAGCTATTGCTTAAAAGACGACAAACAATGTCCAAGAGTGCTAACCTAAACGCTTTTGGCGGTCACGTTACTTAAGGACGCACAAAATGCACGCCTAAAGAAAATATCTCTACATACACTTTATTTCTCCCACTGTACTGATTCACGGCTCATAGCACAAGACGGTGGCTGGATATCATTCCTTTAGAGCTCGTTCAAAAGAAAAAAATAAATCAAGCTTGGATTTCATTGCTTTACCCCAAGTAAGTTGACGAGTGTAAACTGCACGCATAAAACACATGACGATGGTGTGTCTGAGAAAAATGTCTCCTTTCAGCAAATATTAACATAGAGCAGCGCGTGCGCACGAGCTAATTACCAAAACTTTATATAACTACTGATTACGCTCTTGGACAAACGTCGTGCGCGGGCACCATGCACACAACAACGATATGTCGAACCAACAAGTTATGCGATTTCCTTCAGGGACAACGCATACTACAATAAGAACGACTGACAACGTACGAAGCGTAACATTCAAAATCACTTACCTCTGGCAAGAAAGCACGCTGGCAGCGTACGCTGCAGGATGACCGCCGGTTTTCAAGCGATGTGCAGAGCAAGGAACGGCCAAGCTACCCGCGTCCGGCTGTCCGCCGGTATAGCTCCCGAAGTGCTCGAACGTCAAGGCATTTTCCAGGCCCACAGAGCGTGTCGTCGAGTAAGGATTGCGGTGCTGCTACTCACTGATGTGTGGAAACATTTGATGAGGGCACGGTCTAAAGAGGGTCTCCAAAGCATGAATCACGTCCCTCGATCACACCGAACAAAGGAGTCGCAGAGAACGGAGTCGCACGGCCGGCATCTGGTGACTATTTGCACGCTGCCGCGCATCATACTCAGTGAAGAACTTGCGCTTACGTCAGTAACCGCAACACACAACACACAATGCGAGGTAACGCAGTAAAGGTCGACCGCATGAACAAAACTCGACACTACGACACTACGACGCACACACGAAATGCAGGACGCCGCCATGTCTGGGAAGAAAAAAAAAAAAAAGCGGCAGGGCGATGGTGGCGACACTAGCGCCACCACCACCTCAGTTTCAGTTTCGGTATCGACATAAGAACAGGAAAATCGTGTGTACGTTGCTATAAATAGCTCAAACACGAGTGCTAACGCTGCAAGAAGGAAATGCGCTATCTTATATATTTGTCTCATCAATCTGTCATTGAAATTTAAAGCAAGTTATGCAGATGTAGCGGAATAGTTAGTGAAGTTGTTCAGGCGAGGTCGGCCTTTGACTGCGATGTGAAAATGCACATCATGCATTCACGAACATTTTCTCATGCAATTACATCCGCAGCTTAATGAATGTTTACCTTCAACCTTCACTTCATTTATTAATACAAAAGCGAGTCAGCTCTGAACCATGTGGTTCATTGCTTCTCGCTTGGTACAGCTCAACGCGTTTTGCTTCATCGCGGGGATAAAGCGGGGCGTTGACATAGCATTCCCATCACGCGGAAACACAATACAAAAGATAACTAACCGTGATTGCGTTTTTCGCGTGCTGTGTACGTGGTTCAAATACACAAAACGTTTTCATCTCGGTGCCCATGGGTGCACGTAGTACGCAGTGCAAATGTGCTGTACGATGTATTTTTGTGCCCTTTCTTAAAGCACGAAATCACACCGTTCGTGTAACATGCATTAGGAAATTGTGACACAGCTGCCAGAAGTTATGAAGAATTGTGTCCGCTGTAAATGCATGCGTAAAACAGCATATGTCTGCCGCTTCGCGTTGTGCCTTGGGCGCTCTCACTGTTTCACCAGTGCCGTCACGTGCCCGTCGCGCGAAGGGCACACGTTACCCCAACAATTTTTTTGATGACATCGGAGCCGTGGGAAATCCTAATATTGGAATAATGTGAACGCCCTGCGCGAAATTGTTGCCTTATATCGAAGTGTTTGCTTAGACTTCATAGTCGTCAATCGCGAGCTGCAGCTCCCGCTCGTATTCAGAAGCGTCCCTTTCCTTACGCGTAAAGGCGGCCTTTCGTAAGGAGAACTTCAGGTAAAGTGAAAGAAAAAAAGGTAAAGCGACCTTTCAAAGACCCACCTTATCCGTATGAGTGACTGTTATGGGAGCGAAGCTATGCACATTTTTACGCTTGAAATCATCCATTGATGCGCGTACAACTTAATCCTACAACAAAAGGTTAAATCAAGTGTGCATTTAAGCTACTGAAAGCAAATACCACTAGTGTTAGACGGGCATTTTGCGCGTTGCTAGCGTTGCTGACTCGCTGACTCTTGTTGGCTAAACTTTCTTTTCGGCTAAACACGAGCCGTCACAATAACGTGTTTGCTAAATTTCCCGTCGTTTCATTTGTGTACGTTCAATGCACGTGTTTGTGCTGGTGGTTGTACGGTACGTTTGCATTCGTAAGCTATAACAAAGTGAAGGGCGTTGTGTGCGGTCCCCTCGTTGAGCCCGGGCTCCCGCCTGTTTCCCTCCATTCGGCTTGCGTCCTCAAGGGAAAGGGGGACGTCTCAAGGCTGAATTCCCGTAATGTCCCCGTGCGGCGTGTTGTGTGGCCGTGTTCTGGCCGTTCTCGCGGCCGTCGGTGACAGCGGTAGAGAAACGGACGGTCTGTGCGAACCGAAGTGAATGCGCGTGAACGATTTGTCTGTGTTGTGAATATTACCTCCTTCTGAATGTTGCCTAATTCAGCTTTATTCTAATAATGGGTAAGGTTTTCTCATTTCCTTACTTGTGTTTATTTACTTCGGTCGGTGTTAGCACTTTTGCCGTTAGATTTACGCACCGAGGACTACCAGCGGACTAGTTGGGATTATTTCAAAGAAATCGGAAGGCTGACCACACTGAAGAAGCGTTTACGACAGCTAGGTGAGCTCCGTTTTCGCATCTTGCTACTTTCGAGGAGTGAAGACAGCGGCATTTTGCCGATACTGAGGCTCCTGATGTTTGTTCAAATTGTGGCTCAATCGTGCCAGCTTCATCGTCTTTCCACGCGTGATATGTATCCTCGATGAAATACGACACGTGTGATTGCTCGCACATTGCTTCGAAGCTTTTTTTTTCTTTTTATTGTTGCGGATGTCGTGCTTTGCACGCACACACATCGCACACACATCGCCATGCTGGATAGCATAAGCCCTAGGTACTTCGAAAGATACCTTACGGAGGCTTCCTTTTCGTAAAGTTGTCTAAAGGGGGAGGATAAAGTGTGTTCTTGAAACACGGTAAGGAGCCGAGCAAGTAATAAAGATGTATTCGTGCGAGTGCACCGCCGAGCTAACAATACGAACCAATACGCTAGCGGTCGATCGAGTTGCTTGTAACCGCTGCGTACAACGATCTGTGACAACGGACGTCGTGTCTATGTGAAATTCGGGCAAGCATGTAGGCGACGCAAAATGTAATTTTAGAAGTGTTGCACTTTGTCGCTTATGCTGTCTCCAATTAGTTAGGGCTTTCGTCAGTTAATTGTCATGTGCAGCGCTTGCCTCTCGCTCGTTGGTTCAGAAGTGAACTCTTCTCACTTCCATTTTCAATGCAAGGAAACAGGAGCGTAGCCAGAAATTTTTTTCGGGGCGGGGGGGGGGGGGGGGGGCTTTAACCATACTTTATATATGTTCGTGCGTGCGTTTGTATGTGTGCGTGTATATATACACATGCAAAATTGAAAAATTTCGCGCGGGGGGGGGGGTTGAACCCCCCCCCCCCTTGGCTACGCCCCTGCAAGGAAACACCTGTAGATGCGCGTTGACAGTTGCTGCACAATGCCCTAGAGTACAAAGTTGTATCACAACAATTCGGCTGTTTTCTCGGATGAGTACTTCTATGCATCATAAATGCAGCTGATCACGAAGCATCCATAATCAGCAACGTACGTGTCCATCGACACAGGCTCCTCATGTTTCTATTATCACATCTATTGCACCCAGCATCCACCCGGCACATCTCCACGTATGCCACCACCCACCCACTTTGCCCACCGGGTCTCCCACCAAACACGAAGCATCCCTGCATCCACCCGCACACCCACCAATTGTTCCACCACCCACCAACTTTGTGTCTCCACCACCCACCCATTACGCCCACCGAGTGTCCACCAAACCACCAACTTTCCCAGCACGCCCACCAAGGGTCCCACGATGTCCACCATTACTCCCACCATGTACACCACGTTGTCCATCATACCCACCAGAATTTCCACCATTTCCATCATAAATTTTATGATGGGCAATGCTGGGATTTTCAATAGGG